>NC_048278.1:36340597-36473165 GCF_009762535.1 Notolabrus celidotus
ATGTCATGCTCATGACCTGCTGCGTAGAGTCAACACAGAAGTATAAACTAGCCTGTAATGTCTGCAGGTGACTGTAGATTTCTTACCCGACACAATGCTCAGATGTAAGGTGGAGTTCTGACGTCCCATTATGTTCTGAGCTTCACAGGAATAATTCCCACTGTGTTCAGCTCTGAAGTCAGTGATGTTGAAGACCGGTCCTACAGCTTTTGGTGAGTCTTCATTCTCCTTGTACCAGGTGTAGTTAGCTGCTGGGTTAGCATCACCGCTGCAGGTCAGATTCACTGAGCTGCCCTCCACTATCTCAGCAGAGGGACTCACTGACACAAAGGGAAGCTGTGGAGCATCTGGAGGAGGAAACACAAACAAATTCAACATTTAGATCCAGGTTTTACACAGTGGCAGTTTTTATAGACATGACTGAAGACTGTCAGACTGCGGTGACATATCACGCTTTTTTCATCAATATATATTGGTCTAAGAGGTCCCCAAAACATGTCTTTAAAGTTTAGCTCAAAAAAACACTTTGAAATCAGATTTTGGTCTGCCTGATAACCCCTCTTCTTTAGTCCTCCTCAGAACAGTCTGTTTTCTCTCTGACCACGCCCCCTCAGGAAGTGGATGTGCCTCGGCTGTCCAGCACGTTGATCTAATGTTTACATGTTGACTGAATATACACGGCTGCTCACAGATAGCGTTACTTCAACCCTCTGAATCTGATCCAGAATCTAATCCTGACGGAGAGGAGCCTGTAGCAGGACCTTTCTGAAGGATTGGTCACAGATTTAGTGTTTCTTGTTGTTTTATTTATCAGTATGTCGACGTGTGTCTTGGTACACAGCTACAGCTACAGTTATGAACATGTAGCTATGTGGCTATGCTAATTAGCGCTAGCACTTATCCATGACAAATAAAAATCATCCACTAGATCTTCAAATCTGCAGACGTGGGGAGTAAAACCGACCTCTGCCAGAAAGGCAGCAGGACCTTTTCTGAAGGATTGGTCACAGATTTAGTGTTTCTTGTTGTTTTATTTGTCAGTATGTTGACGTGTGTCTTGCTACACAGCTACAGCTACAGCTACAGCTATGAACATGTAGCTATGTGGCTATGCTAATTAGCGCTAGCACTTATCCATGATAAATAAAAATCATCCACTAGATCTTCAAATCTGCAGACGTGGGGAGTAAAACCGACCTTTGTGTTTATTAAGACAGCCTACAACTAGCATGCCTCCCTCCTAAGCTCCTTGTTAGCACACATTTGTGCAGGGAATGAAAAACGGAGGAGG
Organism: Notolabrus celidotus; assembly: GCF_009762535.1. Taxonomy (NCBI): domain Eukaryota; kingdom Metazoa; phylum Chordata; class Actinopteri; order Labriformes; family Labridae; genus Notolabrus; species Notolabrus celidotus. The sequence goes on from NC_048278.1 coordinate 36,341,889, forward strand.
GATTCAGTATTATTTTATACAGTCTATGGGCTGAACAAGCTCCGAGCTCTGACTCTGTGACAGACCGGATATTGTTGTTACGTAACAAAAACACGGAAGTCTGAAACGGCTCGTTTCACACACATTTACAGAAAGGTGTAGAAATCAGAACAGGGGCAGAATGGATTCTTTTCATTCTCGGGGGGTTTGTAGACAGGGACACATATTTCAGGTAAAGAACCATTAAAAAGTCAATTTTTGCATGATATGTCACCTTTAAATAATACAAAAAATAGAAATATGGAATTCTGCTTGGAGAATTGTTGCATTGTGTATCTACATGTATATTTACAGAGAGTATTTATCTGACAGGTATGACACTGTTATGGTTTAGTGTTCATCAGAGTGACAGCCTGGGGGAAGAAGCTGTTCTTATGGCGGGTTGTTTTGGCGCACAGTGATCTGTAGCGCCTGCCGGAGGGGAGGAGTTTGAAGAATTTGTGTCCAGGGTGTGAGGGGTCAGCGGTGATGCTACCTGCCCGTTTCCTGGCCCGGGACCGGTACAAGTCCTGGATGGGGGGCAGGTCGACACCGATGATTTTTTCTGCAGTCCTTATAGTCCGCTGCAGTCTGTGTTTGTCTAGTTTGGTTGCAGAGCGAAACCAGACAGTGATGGAGGTGCACAGAACAGACTGGATGATGGAGGTGTAGAACATGATCAGCAGCTCCTGGGGCAGGTTGAACTTCCTGAGCTGACAGGAAGTACATCCTCTGCTGGGCCTTTTTTCTGATTGTGTCTATGTGGGAGGTCCACCTCAGGTCCCGGGAGATAGTGGATCACAGGAACCTGAAAGAGTCCACAGTAGACACAGTGCTGTTCAGGATGGTGAGGGGGGGGGCTTCTCCTGAAGTCCACTGTCATCTCTACCGTCTTGAGCGGGTTCAGCTCCAGATGGTTCTGACTACACCAGAGTGCCACCTGTTCCACCTCCTGTCTGTAAGCAGACTCGTCTCCGTCCTGGATGAGACCGATGACGGTGGTGTCGTCTGCGAACTTCAGGAGTCTGGTCAGAACTGAAGAAGCCTGTCGGAGGAGAGGTGAAATGTCCTCCAGAATCAAATCAAGTCCAGCTGCCTTTTCGGATCAAGCTTTGAATTACCATGACCTGGACACTGCTGCTGTCTTTCAAACAGAAGGCTTCAGGTTCTAATCCTGAATCTGTACCACTATATAATTCTTCTTAATGGTCAGACACCTTCGTATCTGAAAGAGCTCATAGTGCCTTATTACCCCTCTAGAACACTATGCTCCCAACATGCATATAATAAAGCTTACATGAAAACGCTAGACTAAATAAATGGGTCCTTAATTAACTTTTAAATATCCAAATCAGCAGCGAGTGTGTTGGTTATCTTTCTTCTCTCTCTGCCAGGTACTTCATATCCTCATTTTCATCGTAGGGAATTTAGCTCAGGGGATTTATTTATTACACCTACCAAGAACAGACTATCTGTTTATCTGTCTGTGTGAGAGATTAAGAGTATTACACAGTCAGATTAGTTTAGCATAACTTAAGCTTTCATTGTGCATCTGACTGATTCAGTAACTTAATAAGTAATCTATGAGTGTCAGTATTTTTATTATAAGGAAAGATCTTTTAATCAAGGGAACCAAGCTTTGCACATGCATTGACTTTCGTCTTCATGTCTGTGATGTTTCGATTCTCTCTTTATGGTTAACCATTCTCTCTTTCTAACAATAGAAGCACAGTTTCATTTCGTGCCCACACGTCTGAGGTCTGAGGTCTGAGGTCTGACGTCTGAGGTCTGAGGTCTGTGGTCTGTGGTCTGCGGTTCTCTTTCTCTAAACTCTGCACTACTCTGACCACAGAGAGGAAACAACAGAACACCTCACACACTCTCAGTAAGCTGCATGTGCACTCATGTCTAACAGCTCGTCTTTGGCCTTTAAATCTCTGCATTCGCTTTGTCTAAATGCAGAAAGACATTTTATGATTTTAGATTCATCTTTGCCTGTACTTTAAGGCAGTGGTGTACTCAGAGGGTGGGGGGGGGCAGCCATCATGTGTGAAATAAATGTGCTATAGTGCCCTCTTGGATTCCACTGTAGTATATTAAACATTAAAAATGGACTTCTCTGGTGCCCTTTCAGAGGAAAATGCATTAAAAAGTGCCCTCTGGATTCCACATAAATGTATAAAACATAAAGAAAAGTGTCCTCTCGAAGCCCCTTACAGTTTTTCTCCATTTTCTGAAAGCATGCCTCATACTCTCAGAACTCTAATATGACCGTGAGTTGTAGTTACAATAATAATGTAATATAATAATAATAATAATAATAATAATACATTTTATTTATATAGCGCTTTTCACAGAACTCAAAGACACTTTACAAATAGCACACAATAAAAGACACAATAAAAGAAACAAGTTAAAAACACAGTGGAAATAAAAACATTAACAGTTAAAAGCAGTTCTGAAGAGGTGTGTTTTGAGGTGGGATTTGAATGTTTGGAGGTCAGTGGAGTTGCGTATGTGTGTGGGGAGGGAGTTCCAGAGGGCAGGGGCAGCAATGGAGTAAGCCCTATCGCCCCAGGTTCAGTGCTTGGTCCTACAGGGTGGGGAGAGGAGGTTTTCATCAGAAGAGCGGAGAGCACGGGAGGGGTTGTGAGGGTGAAGCAGGTCAGTGAGATAGGAGGGCTTTGTAAGTCAGGAGGAGGACTTTGAAGTGAATGCGTTGGGGGACAGGAAGCCAGTGGAGGTTTTGGAGGACAGGGGTGATGTGATCACGGGAACGGGAGTATAACATAATATAATATGGCAAAGATAATTATATAATACAATATATTATGCATATATAGCATGCAGCAGCAGTCAAGAGAGTTAGTTTGGGATGAGATGATGGAATGTGACAGACAATGCAGGGATGGTGTGGATCTGTTCATCTGAATGAAATGATTGATGAAATGAATGCTGTGAAATGTAAAGATTCCACTGTCAAAGAGAGGCATGTGGGGTTTCATGTTATTATTGGAATAGGACTGAAGTTACATGAGGAGGATGTGGTGTAGAGAGGAAGAGGAGGAAGAGGAGGAGGAGGAGGAGGAAAAGAGCACTACGCGGAAATAAAGTGGACTCTGCAGCGCCAGGCCAGACTGCAGCTCCAGATCCACAGACCGTTCATTTAAAAGTAAAAGTAAAAAAGACAGGAGGAGCTACAAACGAAACTGTGCAGAACACGGATGTTAAGAGAGGATTAACACGGAACACGTGGTGGATACCTCCCACTTTCAACAGAGCGTGCGCTACAGGACTCCACGGCCTTCAAACTAAGTCTTTAAAGTGGATTTCTTCCCCTCCCTGGTGTTGGTGAGATCTTTACCTTCTTGGTGTTTTCTGGTATACCAGTATGAGATCGATCGCCTCTCCTGTGATGGGTGACTTCAGTTCTTTATTGAGGAACTGAAGGGTTTTTGTTTCGGGGGACTGACGGAGGACGGCTGCAGATTTCGGGTAATCTCGGGGGATTTAAAAGACTGAAAACACTCTAAAAAGATAACTGTTGTTTATTTAAATCCATATTTCGTTAGATTAGGACTCTTAGTTTATTTTAAATCTATAAAGATGTAATTTAAATCGTAATTTTTGGAGTAATTTAATTTTTATTTGCCGAGGAGAGCTGAGTCTCTTCCCTGTTTACACACGGTTTCCACATTTAATACAGTGATAATAATATTTATTCGTTTAGCACTTTTCAAAACAGGGTTAGAGAGTGCTTTACAAACTAGGAAGAAACTAAAAGACATTACAAGAGAATAGTGAGGAGGACCATGATTAAAAGTTTAAGACAAAAAGAAGAAGGGAGGGGACAGCAAAAAAACAAAGTGACAGAAAGGTTAAGACTAGGGATGACCACAATTAATCCATTAGCGATTAATTGATTAAGAAATTACTCGAAACACACATTTTTGTTATCAATTTTCCGTCACGTGGAACAAACATCATGTGGTCTCATATTACACTCATCTATCAGGGAGGTGTTTGAAGTTTAAAGCATGTTTGGATGTGAATCAGCTGTTTAAAGGTGTTGCGCAGAAGCGGAGACGCTCAGCTGGCGGCTGCGGCTGTGCGTCAGGTCTCCACGTGCGCTTTTTAAAAGAGGATCAATACAAAACTGCTGCCAACAACAACACGGACACAAAGGTTGACAGCTTTAAACAGGATATTTCCCACCTTTGGATACAAAGGCAACAGACAGGTGGGAAATTCAGGTACGCTATGTTTGCAGATCAGCAACATCAGAGCCGTCTGGGCTTTTCTCCAGCTGGACTGATTCTGACCCGGTTGCGCTCCTGGCTGACACCTGACCGAATACACATGTTTATTTTTCTCAATAAGAACGAGGAGACAGAAAACTGGACACTGTGAGTCTGAAGTACTTTTCTGTTAGTATTATGAGCCTTCACTTTATAATATTATGTCCGCGGAGAATATTTCAATGAGCCTGATCGTTGATATTCTGCGTGTCAAACGTGTGCCCGTATTCAATCCTGTCAGTTTTATGCATTTTGTTGCTGTAGAAAATATAATTTAGGGGGAAAACAACCTATTTGGGATTTTTTTTGACGTGAGAATAATAATGTTTTTTTTTATCAATTAATCGATAATTGATTGTTAACATTTCCAAAAATCGATCACGGAAAATACTTAAAATGTACATCCCTAGTTAAGACTATCAACAAATTAATAAAACATTATAAAACAACGTTGGGAGACTAATAATAACAAAAAATAAAACATTTATTTATTTATTATTTTTGTATTATTTTAACCATTATTTGAATCTTTGCTTCAACATATATGTATCTTATTTAATTGTTTATTTATTTATTTTATTCACCTGATCTTGTTATTTTTAACTTTTCTTTCCACTATTAATTATACTTTATTGATTTTATTTTATTTTTAAGTATTTCATTTATAATCCTGCCTTTTCTAATTTTACCATTGCTGTTGTTTTCTGTCTCTCTGTTATTCTGTGAAGCACCTTGGGCTGCATGTTTTTATGTATGAAAGGTGCTTTTATAAATAAAGTGTATGAGTTGAGAATTTAAACAATTAAAAGATTAGGAATATTAAATGTAAAGATATATAACTACAAAATATTAAATAAATAAAAAAGCCGCCAGTGATATCAGCCTGAAAAAGAATAAAACACCTTAAAACACATTAATCAATAGAAATGTGTTTTTAAAAGAGGATAAAGAAGCTTGTTGGAGCTATTTGTAGTAGTAGTATTAGTTGTTAGATTTATCTAAAACTTTTCTTTTTATAACTCAATAAAGTAAGATTTTTGGGGTTATATTTTTTGTTAGTCACTTGTTTAGTACATTTAGATTTTTTGTATATTTATTGTTTATTTTGTTTGTTTTTGTTTGTTTGGTAATCACGAACTGTGGGCACCGGAGGTTATTTAGGTAGGTAGGTGGCAGAAGGCCGGCATGCACCAGCATGGGCCTATGGTTTTTTACCAGCGCAAGAGAGGCAGCAGGAGCCGTGATTTTCTTTGTTCCTTTTGTTTGCTTGCTTCCATCAAAATAAACCATTGAAAACCGCTGAACCTCTGCATGGACATTAGACTTCTTTTGCCTGCGTACATCACATCCCCACCGTGCATCAGTGACCCTTTGATTAAGTTTAGTTAAAGTTTGAGTTTGATACTTTAATTATTCTTTGAGTTTTTTATGACAAATGGCCACTACAAGCTAATCTGATCTCCTCAGGGAGGTTGTTCCAGAGCAGCTCTGACAGAAAAGGCCCGGCCCCCTTTGGTCTTCAGCCTCAACTGTGGGATGACTAGCAGAGCCTTGGCTGAGGACTTCAGGGTACGACCGGGCACTTAGGGGGGGGAGGAGATCAGAAATGTGCTTGGGTGCAAGACCAGAGCGTGCTTTAAAAGTCAACAATGCCAATGAAGGGAAGCTAAACAGGAGGGATGTGGTCTCTCTTTCTGGCTCAATTAATTATCCCTTAACTGCAGAATGGAAAAATGTTAAAATTAGCTTAAAGAATATAACAATAATGATAAATAGTATTATTCATGGTATGAAAGATTGGGTTCTTAACTGAATGGAAAGTGTAAGTGTTGCCTTGGCCTTCACTTTGGAGATGGTACTAGGGCTAACTCCAAATAATGCTGCAACTTGGTATTGCTGAACACCAGCTTGAAGTTGCCTTATTGCACGGGTGCTATCCAGATCAGTCAAACATGGCATGCCAATTCTTGGAGCAGACACCTACCGACCACTGTAGCAGCGCCCTTGCTCACACCTCACATCTGGGGTTGCCAGAAGCTCAAAACAAGAGTCAATAGCAACAGCAGAATAAGCTGTTTGGCATTGGCAGTAAAGATTAGGGAAATTTACCATGGGCGCAACCCACATACTCAGCTCTGCTGCTCATCCCACAAATGCACGGTCCTTACAAATGTGGCGCCATTTAATAGAGTAATAAACAGGCTTTCCATTGGTGTAAGATTTAATGCAAAGAAGCATCGTGACAACAAATAAATAATCTACCAAAAACAATATACATATTACTTTTTGTGCTATGTTTAGTTCAGCTTGGCATCTAGACTCCTCGAGTGTGCACTTTTCTAGATTTTATGCTGCATATGATTCCAAGCATGCAAACCAATAGAAGATATATCAGTTCTCTTCCCTCTTTTCCAAGGGTTAGCAGTGGCCGAGCCAGACGGTTTTGACCTGGGTGGCCAGACTGGGGCACTGACTGTTAAGGGGGGGGCCGGGCGTGGAAAACATTAGGGGCTTACCCCAAACCTAGGAGGGTTACCTCCAATAATCACATCTACTTTAACTTCTTTTTAAATAATAATTTAACAAATGTTACATTTCAGTACGACAAATCCCGTTCACTTAAGATAAAGTTTATTGCGGCATACAGTATTGTGTTTGGCGTATGGGCTCTGAACCTCATTACTCAGCATACATTATTTAAATGCAGACATTTAGGAGCAATGAGATAGGACTAACCCCGCTCGGAGCCCGCAGGTGGATGCCGGGGAGGAGGTGGGTACAAAGTTTGCACACAGCACTGAGCAGGACAGCAGGAGCACTTGCAAAGCAGAGGCAGAGACAGAGACGGGGAGACATGCAGCTTAAATAGACCGCCAAATGAGGATGTTGAGATCAGCTAGGGAGGATGATGACGTGTCAGTATGACTGAGCGCAGCTCAAGTTGTCTGCCTGAACTAGCTTGCAGGCGGCGCTCCATTTCTGTAGATTTCTAACATTAACATAACAAATGTAACTTGACAGAGTACAACATTTAAGTCTGCTGAACTGAACTCTTTAAGGACTCAAAATGAAGATGATTGTCCAAAGTCAAAGCATCAACAAATATAATATTCAAATGCAAATAAACTACTGTCTCTGCAGCTTGTTAAAACACAACAACACAACAGCTAATTTGAATATAAGTAAAGCCTCTGACATGGCAACTAGCCAATCATGTTTAAGAATTTAAGGGTGGCCACTGGGATGGCCAATCAGTTTTCAGAGGTGGCCATGGCCACCCCCTGGCTCCGCCACTGAGTGTTAGGAGTGTTCAGTGTTTTCCCCAAGCAGCAAACTCCGGTCTCAAACGATGAAGCCAATGCGGAAGTGCTATCAACTGCAATACATTGAAAATCCGCTTGAGGCTGGCTGCAGAAACACCGGAAACCACATTGATATGAATGGGAAGAAGACGATCTTTGCAGCATTAATAAACATGTTTACAGCCTGGTTCAAAAAACGGCTTAGCCCTACAAAGCTAATCTCTCTAATGGCACACACTGTACGGGGGGTGAATTTTTTTCTAACGTGATGGTTCAGAAGATATTAAGATTACGAGTTTTCAATCAATCAATCAAGCTTTATTTATAAAGCACCTTTCATACAAATAAAATGCAACCCAAAGTGCTTTACAGCGATTGAAAACAAGAAAGAAGCAGAAATGAAACAATGCTAAGACATTTTAGTGGAAGATAATAATAATGATAATAATAAAACTAATAAAAATACAAATTAAAAATAAGAACAACATAAAAATAAAATAAAATAGAGACCAATGCACACCAAAATAAAATATGTGTAATTAAAATAAGTTAAAGCATCAAAATTAAGAAATAAAAATAGTTAAAATAAATAGATTTAAAAGGTAAGGATAAGAGTTGAAAAATAAAACTAAGGCTGAAAAATATCAATAAAACTGAGTAGATAAATAAAATTAAATAAATGAATGAATAAATACATAAAAATAGAATAAGATAACAGTTAAAATTACTAGTGAGTTTTGCCCAAATAAGGATATGACTGACGTGACTCCCGGTCGGGAACACACAGCCATTGGCTAAGAGGCTCACACTACGTCACACTCTGCCTAGTTGAGTTCCACATTACCAATATGGCTGCTGCCGTCGATTTGCTTTAAAACAGCTCTCAGGAACAGATGGGTGACGTCACGGATACTACGTCCATATCTTATACAGTCTATGGTTCTGACCAGACTGGGGAAGAGCTTGAAGATATACAGCTCTGGAAAAAATGAAGAGACCACTGCAAAATTAACAGTTGCTCTGATTTGACTATTTATAGGTATGTGTCTGAGTAAAAATAACATTTTGGTTTAATTCTATAAACTACTGACAACATTTCGCCCAAATTCTAAATAAAAATATTGTCATTTAGAGCATTTATTTGCAGAAAATGACTGATGGTCAAAAATAACAAAAAAGATGCAGTGTTTTCAGACGTCAAATAATGCAAAGAAAACAAATTCATATTCATTTTTAAACAACACAATACTAATGTTTTAACTTAGGAAGAGTTCAGAAATCAATATTTGGTGGAATAACCCGGATTTTCACAGCTTTCATGCGTCTCAAATAAGGATATGACTGACGTGACTCCCGGTCGGGAACACACAGCCATTGGCTAAGAGGCTCACACTACGTCACACTCTGCCTAGTTGAGTTCTGCATTACCAATATGGCTGCTGCCGTCGATTTGCTTCAAAACAGCTCTCAGGAACAGATGGGTGACGTCACGGATACTACGTCCATATCTTATACAGTCTATGGTTTTCCCCCATGCATCATCACAAAAATGTTTTGAGTTCTGCATATTTAGACTGGTTATGAAGTATAACTGTAGCTGTTAGTGGTGCATCTGAAGGAGTCAGTGGTGTAAGAGTTGAGTGATGATGTTAGACAAGATGACACCTTCCATAAAAAGAGAGCTAAACTTTGCACATGCATTAAGTGTGTGATGTGTGATGTTTCCATTCTCTTTGTAGTGAACAGTTAAAACCTTTCTAAGAAAAACTTACAGTAAGCAAAGTGTTGATTCGTCTTCACACATCTGTGTTCTACAGGTCTCTTTGTCTCTCTCAGCACTTTTCTGAACAGAGGGAGAAAAAATAAAAGAACACTCCAATAATGAAGAAGCACTTCTAGTCTAGTGAGTTCCTGACCAGGGAGCAAACAGTTTGTCGTTGGCCGTATAAGAAGTTCATCACATAACACCCTAAAGTAAATTCAGTCATGATTTCATGACCCCTGCCTCACTCTAAGGGTCTGACCGATGTGCAGATTCAACACGCTGTGGGTCCAAAGTTGTGTCTTTGTCACCAAGCAACTTCTCCTCTGCTGCAGCTGCTGACTTCACACCTTTCATCGTAACTTTTGTCTGTTTCTTTTGTTCCAACTCTGAAATGATTGCAACTTCAAATGCTTTGAAATAAAGTTACTTGATATATTTGTCCTAATCCTAGTTAACCAACATTACAAGGCCATTGCTTACAAAAAAGCCTCATGTCTTGATGCCAGTCAGTAACTTGGTTCATGCATATTAAACACAGGAAGAGGAAGGAAGGCTGACGAGTTTATCAGCCTGACTTCTTCCTGCTTATGACCACAGAGGAGCGTTTTCTGTAGAGACAACATCTTCTCCCGGCTGTAAGTAGAATTCTTATTTGATATGATTGATATTTATCTGCACAGGTTATGTACAGTCCTTCTGATGATATTTATTTGCTCTGAAGTCACACAGGGATGAGAAGAGCAGCTATGAGCCTGAAAGCAGCAGCGAGTGTGTTGGTTATCTTCTTTCCACATCAGTACTGTTTATCCTCATTTACATTGCAAGGCTTTTATTACACTTACTCGGAGCTTGCTTCTTCTTTTGTGACATTAAAGAGTTAACTCCTTGAGTGTGCACTTTTCTAGATAAATGTTACATATGATTATAAATAATGCAAACCAATAGATGATATAAATAATCATCTTTTTTCTCTCTTTTTTTGTATCAACACATTTATAAGTGTTCGGATGTGTTCAGTGTTTTCCCCCATGCATCTTCTCTGCATCCTTTTACATGAAGATGTTTTGAGTTCTGCATATTAAGACTAGTTATAACGTATAACTGGATATCATAGTGTTGCATCTGAAGGAATCAGTTGTTTAAGAGTTAAGATATAATGCCTGACCAGATAACACCTACTTAAAAAAGGGAACTAAACTTTGCACATGCATTAACTTTTTCGCTGACGACGTGGATGTTTACATTATCTGTTTTGTGAGTCGTTAAACTGTTTTTTCAAGTATCATTTAAAGCAAGCAAAGTGTTTTTTTGTCCTCCCACATCTGTGTTCTACAGTTCTCTTTGTTTAAACTCAGCACTAATCTGACCACAGACTGAACAGAGAGGCAACAATACAATAACATGTTAAAACAAAAGCTGTAAAGGAATGGTAGAATACCTGCAACCGTCGTCTAGACGTGAACTCAGATCACAGCACTGTGTACATCAGCACAATACATTCATACAAGCAGTTTAACTGCACAATACTACTACTGATTACAGTATGATTTTATGTCCTCAGTAAAATCCCAAGGGACTCCTGAAGTGCAGAGTGAATGTTAAGGCTGATTTATACTTCTGCGTCGAATCGACAGAGTAGCCTACGCCGGGGGTCCACACAACTCCCGTACCTACGCAGAGGCCTACGTACGTAGCTGACGTGCGCCTCCTCCAAAATGTAACTACCCATAGAATTGACGCGGACCGCAAGCCCTGTGATTGGCCCGCTCGGCGGCATTGTGTTTCCCACATTTACAGCACTTCCGGGATCCCCGCTCATCGGCTGTGTATTTCATCTCCTCCTCTCTATTCTTCATGTTATCATGTCTGTATGATAAACAGCAACATGTATCAGCTGTAGATTAAAGGTGACATATCACACTTTTTTCATCAATATATATTGGTCTAAGAGGTCCCCAAAACATGTCTTGAAAGTTTACGCTCAAAAAAACACTTTGAAATCAGATTTTGGCATGCCTGACAAACCCTCTTCTTCAGCCCTGTTCAGAACGGTCTGTTTTCTCTCTGACCACGCCCCCTCAGGAAGTGGATGTGCCCACGTTGATCTAATGTTTACATGTTGGCTGCTTACAGACAGCGTTACTTCAACCCTCTGAATCTGATCCAGAATCTGATCCTGATGGAGTGGCGCCTGCAGCAGGACCTTTCTGAACCATTGGTCACAGATTTAGTGTTTCTTGTTGTTTTATTTGTCAGTATGTCGACGTGTGTCTTGGTACACAGCTACAAACATGTAGCTATGTGGCTATGCTAACTAGCGGTAGCACTTATCCATGATAAATAAAAATCATCCACTAGATCTTCAGATCTGCAGACGTGGGGAGTAAAACCGACCTTTGTGTTTATGAAGACAGCCTACAACTAGCATGCCTCCCTCCTAAGCTCCTTGTTAGCACACATGTGTGCAGGGAATGAAAAACGGAGGAGGGGTTGAGTTGTATTTCATACAGTCTATGGGGTGAACAAGCTCCGAGCTCTGACTTCCTGTTACAGACCGGATGGCGTTGTGACGTATGAAAAACACTGAAAACTTACAGAAAGGTGGAGAAATCAGAACAGGAGCAGAATGGATTCTTTTCATTTTCAGGGGGTTTGTAGACAGGGACACATATTTCAGGTAGAGAACCATTAAAAAGTCCATTTTGCATGATATGTCACCTTTAACATAACACACTCTGACTCTCTGTGGAAAAGGAAACAGAGATCGTTGCCGGGCCGGAAGGAGGCAACCGAACTATCAGAGAAACCACGCTGCCCTCAAGCGTTTCGGCTGAGAACTGCTGAGCGACACGGACACATCGACGCACAACTATGTGGGGCTCATGTCTGCGTCAACCCCAGCTGTGTTGGGGCGACGCAGTGGTATAAATCAGCCTTTACATTCCTCGACAACAAAACATTTGAATATTTGTGGGGTTGTGTGACTGAGGTCACCCTAAGGGGTCATTTTCTGTATACTTTCAAACCCTACACCTGTTACTGATATCCAATCATGTGGCATCTTTAATGTTAAAATCATTCACCTTGAATCTCTACAAGCCTACTTGCTCATCGTTTGATTTCTTACTGAAAGCTGAGCTGAAGCACTCCATTAGCTGAACCCCAGACAAGAAGTGTCTCCTTTTTCAGTGTCCTATTTAGGATGAGCTGAGAGTAATTGATATGACTTATATAGCGCTTTTCTAAGTACTCAAAGCACTCGTATCAGAATATCCGCTGAATGTCAGCTGATATAAAGACAACTCTTAATCAATGTCAGTATTTGAGAAACAACCCTTTAGAGCTAGTGTGCATCCCATGACACCCCAAAGTGAATGGACTTGAGCTTTCTGCAAAACCAGGTTAGATCTGCTGCACTCTGAGATCCAGCCAGCCAACACGCAGATTGAACATGTTTTTCCCCAAAGTGTCACTGGTGCCTCTCTAGTAGCTCTGTCTTTTTGTACCTCCACAAGCAGCACATTCTTCTTTGCTGCAGCTGCTGATTTAACACCTTTCTTTGCTTATTTTCACACGTTTTATCATACCTAATGTTCAGTACTTTTGTTCCTGCTCTGTAATGAGTGCATCTTGTTATGCACTTGATTGAAATGAAGTTACTTGATATATTTCTCCCATTCTTTGTCAACCAATATTATAAAGTCCAGATACTGCTTACAAAAAGCCTCATTACTTGATGTCACCGTGTAACTTGGTTCATGCATATTAAAAGCAGGAAGAGGAAGGAAGGCTGACAAGTTTAACACCCTGACTTCTTCCTGCTTATGACCACAGAGGAGCGTCTTCTGTAGAGACAACATCTTCTCCCTGCTGTAAGTAGAATTCTTCTTTGATATGATTGATATTTATCAGCACAGGTTATGTACAGTCCTTCTGATGATATTTATTTGCTCTGAAGTCACACAGGGATGAGAAGAGCAGCTATGGGCCTGAAAGCAGCAGCGAGTGTGTTGGTTATCTGTCTTCTCTCTCTGCCAGGTACTTCATATCCTCATTTTCATCCTAGGGCATTTAGCTCAGGGGATTTATTTATTACACCTACCAAGAACAGGCTTTATCTGTTTTTACTCTTTGTTAGATTTAATGTTTGATATTCTGCATGCTGGCAGATCATAATTTTTTTTTACAAATCAGTTTGTGTTTAATACCTTTACACATGCAGCAACATCTGAGAGATTAGGAGTATTGCACGGTCAGATTAGTTTTGCATAACTTAAACTTTCATTGAGCATCTGAAGGATTAAGTAACTAAAGAAGTAAGCTATAATTGTTAGTATTTCTTTCATTACAAAACAAGATAAAATCTATTAATAAAGGGAACCAAACTTTGCAGATGCATTGAGCTCATTCCCCTGACGTATGTGTGATGTTTCCATTCTCTTTAAGGTGAACAGTTATTCTAAATATAACTAACAAAAGTGTCATTTGTCCTTACACGTCTGTGGTCTGATGTTCTCTTCCTTTAAACACTGCACTGCTCTGACCACAGAGTGAACAGAGAGGAAACAACAGAACACTTCTGACGCTCAATAAGCTGCATTTACACTCATGTCTAATGTTCCTGATCTCAAAGCAAACAGTTTGTCTTTGTCCTTTAAATATCTTCATTCACTTTGACTAAATGCAGGAATAAACCCTTAAAAGTAATAATCCAGTGATGGAAAATATAACTCTCCCTGAGACATGTTTTTTTTTTTATCAAAGAGACTTCTTTGTATTTTAGATCTGCATGGAGAAGCTTCATAGACAAGTAGTTTTGGGAAATGTATCAGAGATCTAGAAAGTATCTGTAAAAGTGTAAGACTCTTTTTGTCTCTCTGATGTTCCAAGTTTGATCGTGTTTCCTGTGCTCTGTGTTTCAGTGGTTAGGGGAGAGGATGACTGGGGAGTGACTTACTCTTCTCATCAGATCTGTGCCTTAAAAGGATCAACAGTGAACATACCCTGCACCTACACGTATCTATCAACAATAAATAATCAAACTACTGAAGTTCAAAGCAGTTTGTGGTTTACTAAAATGAGATCCTCTACACCTGTGGATCTGAAAAAAGACTCAGACTACTCAGGTCGTGTGGAGTATCGTTTCACTAGGAACTACTGCACTCTGAGAATCAAAGACCTGAGAGAGAGAGACTCAGCTCAGTACAAGTTCAGGTTCACAACAAACCAACAAGGTGGGAGTCTTACTGGTGAACCAGGAGTCACTTTGACTGTCACAGGTAATATTTTTTACATCAACATTTGTTCCAGTTCTATCTCAGTCTGTATGTTTGCATGTGTGGACTTAAATAGTTTTCTTAATCTTTCCAGACCTGCAGGTGCAAGTGACAAGATCATTAGACCAGGCAGAGCTGAAGTGTCACAGCAGCTGTAATGTGGCTGATAGTCGTTCATATGTCTGGTACAGAAATGGACAGAAAATGGCTGCAGAGACATCTTCTCTTAGAGTCCGTGTTCATTATTCCAACAGTTATACCTGTGCTGTTAAAGGACATGAGGATTACCACTCTGCTGCAGTCTGTGAGTTTCCTCCACACTGACAGTAAAGACATTCTGTCACTTTTCTTTTGTTTGAACTGTTCTCTACTTGATTTTAACTTCCACTTTGAAAACTCCTGATTTTAGTGAAAATAAATGTATAAGAACTCTTTATCTAATACTCTGCAGTATTATTCATGGTATCAAAGTTTACTATGTAGTGACTTTTTAACTGATTGAAAAGTGTCTGTGTACATTTTGTTTTGTGCAGATGCTCCAAAGATTCCCTCTGTGTCACAAAGTCCCCCTGGTGAGGTGATGGAGGACAGTCCAGTGACTCTGACCTGCAGCAGTGATGCTAACCCAGCAGCTACTTATACCTGGTACACGGTGAACGATGGTCAACTTCCCACTAAAGGAGCCCAGCTTGTCTTCAGGTCCATCCAGTCCTCTGACTCTGGACAGTATTACTGTGAAGCTGAGAATGAGCTGGGAAAGGGGCAGTCTCAAATCATCTCCATTAAAGTGAAATGTGAGTTTAACTATTTGTTCATTGGCAGCAAATTTTCTTAAACTAAATAAAACCCTTCAAACACAAACATGCTCACTCCATTAAGCCCTGTATCAGATTTTCAATGATAACCAGATGTATGTTTTGAGTGTAATCACTTGATGAGAGAGTTGTTTTGTGTATTGAACCATGAATGATCTATTGTTATCTGCAGTTCACAAAGTCTGCCATGAGGCAGTCCAATGTCTACAATGTGTACAATGTAGTTGTAGTTTCTCCTATGAGCTTGAAGGAGAGGAGGAGGAGAACAAAAATGAGCTCTGACTGTTTGTTGTTATTTGGCACCTCTTGATATCACTAAATCCTCCACACAGGTCATTCAAGTATTTATTTTATATTATCTCCTCCAGATGCTCCAAAGTCTTGTTCTGTGTATGTGAGTCCAAATGGTGAAATCACTGAGGGCAGTTCAGTGACTCTGACCTGCAGCAGTGATGGTTACCCTGCACCTGAGTATACCTGGTACAAGGAGTCTGGTCGTGGACTTCAACGTAAAGGATCAGAGCTAGTCTTCAGTAAGATTCAGTCCTCTGACTCTGGAAGGTATTACTGTGCAGCTAAGAATGATCAAGGGAGGGGGAGTACATCTGGATACACCAAGATTGATGTGAAATGTAAGTGAAACATTTTATTTTCAAAAAAAAAAAAAAATTACTGTTTATTGACTTAATTTACTGATCTTATGTGCTTCCTTCACCTCTATCCACTTTATATACACAGTCTGTAACTTTATGACACTGAGCATCTAAGATAAATGACAGAAACGTTCATTGACTCATAATTTGAACACATATTTATCTATTTTGATTAATTGAATGGTCATATTTAGCTGGATGATGGTTTTATTAACATTAAGCAAGAAACTAATGCAGTGTGTGATTGTCTGTAATGTGTGATCAAAGACAAAATCTGAACCCAGACCCTACAAGTGGAGAGAATAGATTATTTAAATTTAGCCATTTTAAAAAGACTAAGGTTATACTCATGTGTACTCCATTACTTCATATTCCTCAGTATTCTGCCTATTGGATACTGAAGTTTGTTTTTGTGAGAAACAGGCTCAACTGAAAACATTTCTATTACCTTCACAGTTTGTTTTAAAATGAAACTTTAAACATTTAAATGTCTAAATGATATAAAAACATGTTTTCTCCTCCAGATGCTCCAAAGATTCCCTCTGTGTCAGTGAGTCCTTCTGGTCCGATAGTGGAGGGCAGTTCAGTGAATCTGACCTGCAGCAGTGATGCTAACCCAGCAGCTACTTATACCTGGTACAAGAAGAACGGCAACAGGGGAGTTCAACAACTCAGTAAAAACACACAGCTTGTCTTCAGGTCCATCCAGTCCTCTGACTCTGGAGAGTATTCATGTGAAGCAAAGAACAAGCTGAGGACAACAAGATCCAACTCCATCTCTATTGATGTGAAATGTGAGTGAAACAGATCATATAGAAAACATACATTAAGATAATAACTGTCAGCATCATGAAGCTTTCTTTGCTGATCATACCTGATTGTTCTGTTGTTTTATAGTATTTGCTCACATCTAGATTAACCTGACGCCTTAGTGTTTTCAACATAAACACATGTTCCCTGTTAGTCAGTGATTCACTGGTTAGATAGAGTAATGTTTATAGGTGGAGGCTGTAGCAGGTGGATAAACAATCTTCACATTTGATGTTTACATGTTTTCCATCTGTTTAGAATTCAAATTTTACAGCAGCTGTAGTCTGGGAGGATCTTCAACATTTACAGAAGATATTAAAGACACTGAGTCTTAGAGGACATGAGGATTAATTAGTCACTGCTGTTACATGAGTTAAAAGACTATTTCTTATTTTTTCTATGTAATCAATATGAAAAGAATTCATTAATGTTTTAAAGAAAGATTTTTTTTTAACCTCCAGATGCTCCAAAGCTTCCCTCTGTGTCAGTGAGTCCCTCTGCTGAGATAGTGGAGGGCAGTTCAGTGACTCTGACCTGTAGCAGTGATGCTAACCCAGCAGCTAGTTATACCTGGTACAAGGAGAATGGAAATAAAGACCCTCACCTTTCAAGAAATGGACCACAACTTGTCTTCAGTTCTATCCAGGCTTCTGACTTTGGACAGTATCACTGTAGAGCTGAGAACAAGCTGGGGAGGAACACATCTGAACACATCACTGTTAATGTAAAATGTAAGTAAAATTTAATTTTAAAATGAAAATAATTTTTTTATGTCAAAAACTCTGCCACACCTCAGACTCATATAACGTGACTTGTTTATTTGTTTCTTTCTTTTGTTCATGTCCTTTCTTTGCTTCATTTTTTTCATACACCTCCAGATGCTCCAAAGCTTCCCTCTGTGTCAGCGAGTCCCTCTGCTGAGATAGAGGAGGGAAGATATGTGATTCTGACCTGTAGCAGTGATGCTAACCCAGCAGCTAACTACACCTGGTACAAGGAGAATGAAGACTCACCAAAAGCTGTAGGACCGGTCTTCACCATCACTGACCTCAGAGCTGAACACAGTGGGAATTATTCCTGTGAAGCTCAGAACTCAAGAGGACGTCATAACTCCACCTTACTTCTGATTGTTGTGACAGGTCAGATATTCATCATTAAATGTTCACTGCACTACACCTGAACAGATTCACATTTTAATAATAAGTCGGAACTCAAAACTGACTGAAAGAAAAGAAATGATTGAAGGAGAAACCTCCATGGTGTCAGACTCTGACTGAATGAGTATCACTCTAATCCTACCTGTGAAGTGTCTCATATACCTTTCTTTAATTCTAGGGAACTCAACATTAATAATGAATATCATGAAGCTGACTCTGATGCTCCTTATGATGACTCCTCTGCTTGTCCTGACTCTGTGGATGAGGTAAAACCACATCAAATCATCAGTTGAAGCACTTATCACTTATTGATCACCTTGAAATGGTTTCTTTAATCCAGGAAGAAGAAAACTCTGAACTCCACCACCAAACCAAATGAACCTGCAGAGATGATAGAGGTGAGACAGAGAGAGAGAGACTTTCCCTACATAACTGTTATGATAACTTGAACTAAAACATCATCATCTGTCATCAGCTGGACTCTGGTTCTGAGTATGAGAACGTCTTAGCCGTCCCTGCAGCACAGACAGAAGACGCAGAGGAGCAGGAAGACCTGGTGTGAAGTCCAGAGAGGTGAGAGCCTCCTGCACTGAAGACAACAGACTGAGTTCAGATTCATGGTCTCAGGTACAACTGTAACTCTAGTTGTATTCCTTTTTCTTCAGATGCAGCTGAACCAGAGGAAGAACTCACTGTGGAGGATGTGGAAACATTTACCTGAATGCATTTAGTGTTCTGCAAGTTCCCACTAAAATTGAGCTCACTGAAAGTTCAGTTCACAAAGACTAAAATGAACTAGTTCAAATAGTTACTTCTTATCAATTTTGAACTAAGTTCATGGTCCCAAAAATGAACGTTCATTTTTTCTTAGTTGCGCATAAATTATTAGAAAAGCCTTTTATGTTTCCATGATAAGAGAAGTATTCTACTACAGAATCAGAGATAGACATTAAGTTCAACATCCAAGAAAGTCACAAGTCAACATGGGATTTAATCTGCTGCTTTGAAAACTTCAAAACACACATGTAATGATCATTTGTTGGCTGAATATTTGGCTATAGGTTTCAACTTTAACACCCATTAAAAAGGGTGAGATGGTTTTAACATCCCCTAAAGTAAAAGGGGCTAAGGGTAAAGAAACACTGAACAAACACAAACAGTGAATTATTCTCCATTATCAGAAAGCTACACCTCTCTAAAACCATACTAGTTATTGCCTGTTGGGATCCGTCCTGATGCGTTCATAAAACTCCAAATGTTCACAAGAGCTAGCTTCATCAGCAACGCTAACTACATCTGAATTTGTAGCAGCATAATCCACGCCAAGTGCCGTAAATTTGACTTCAGCTGCCGTAAAACACCGGAGTTAACTACGCTCACGAACCTGTTGATGAGTTACAAGTACTAACATACACTTTGTTAGATGTTCAAATGTTCAGAGTTTCTGTGGCTGATTCAAATAAAAGCCAGTTTTCACAACAAGTCAAGGCCTGTAGGACAAAGCTGTGAAACATTAGTGTGTAACATGCTTTTGAATGGACTTCAAACTATATGCTTTTTAGGTTAGTTTGCTAAGGAATGTTTAATCTACTAACAATTAAGACCAAAAAAATGACAGTACACTCTTTTTTTTGTCTTCTTTCCAATATTCTCAGATTTTATGTGTAAGGATGAAATGTGTCAGTTTATTTTGATGTAGGATGTTTATAAAACAAGAGATGCACAACTTTTTACTGAAGAAGCTCAAGACCTTTCATTTATGTTGGATCTTCAAACCAGGTTTTAGTTTTCTTTCATTCTTCAGTCTTATATCAAGCTGAGTATATTTTTTTAACCGCTTAAATAATTAAAGCTTGTGCAACCCATAACTTTGATCGTACATCCAGTTGTCACCTTTGCAGGACTGTATGTCAAAGATACTGATGAACAAAGTTAACTGTGGATCAGGGAAGAGCAGAGGATTCTAGAGGGGAATATTCACAATATTGCTTTTTTTTCCTTCCAAATATTTAAATAAATATGCCCGGAATGTTTGTTTTGTTTGTTTTTATTTGTCCATTCATCACATTAAATTGTAAATAGCTCTCTGTTGTCTGGATCAGTCTTTGTCTGTTTTAAAACTGCTTTCGTTGAACTATTTATTTAAAAACCTCGCTTAGATCCCAACACTCTTGACAATTCCAGATCTCTTTTCAAACTCGTGTTTTTAGCTAACATCCTGGAAAAAGTAGTTTTCAATCAACTTAATGCTCCTTTTAATTCATAATAATCTATTTGAAATATTCCAGTCTGGCTTTCGATCTCTCAATGGCACGGAGACAGTTCTTCTAAAAGTTTGTAATGACCTCCTGTTAACTGAAGATGCTGGTTACAGCTCCATCCTGGTTCTTTTGGACCTTAGCACTGTGTTTGACTCAATAGATCATAGCATAGTAATTGTGAGACTGGAGAAGTGGGCAGGTAAGTGATGTGAACCTTGAATTGGTTCAGGTCTTACATGGAAAACATATGTTTTGCAGTGTCAACAGCTGTTTTAGTTTCATCTTCAGCAAATCAATCCCATGGGGTTCCACAGGGTTAAGTTCTGGGTCCAGATGTTTTTTCAATTTACATGTTTCCTCTCTGTAAGATAATTCGTAATTATGTCCATTATCACTGCTTTGCTGATGACACGCAACTTTACATCCCAATTAGACAAACATAATAACTCTCTCTAACTGTCTAGCAGAAATAAGATCATGGATGTCAGACAACTTTTTAAAACTGAATGAGTGTCGGCTTTAACAAGAACCAAAATGTTCACCCCAATTTTATCTCGTCTTCATTGGCGACCTGTTGAATTAGGGACTTCTAATCACATTTAAGACCCCACATGGACTCTCCCCTTCCTATGCCATGAGCTTTTATCCCTGTATGAGCCAGAGCAAGGATGACAAGAGCAGCTTTGACTTTGAAAGCAGCAGCAAGTGTGTTGGTTATCTGTATTCTCTCCGTATCAGTACTGTATGTTCTAGTTTACATCACAAGGCTTTATTACGCTTGCACAGAGCTGGCTTCTTTTTATATATATATTAAAAACTACACTCCTTGAGTGTGCACTTCTCGATTTTCTGTTGCATATTATTCCAAAAAATGCAAAACAATAGAAGATATTTTCATTTTCTTTCCTCTTTTCTAAATGTTAGGATGTGTTCAGTGTTTCCCCCCATGCATAATCTCTACATCCTTTTACATGAAGATGTTTTGAGTTCTGCATATTTAGACTGGTTATGATGTACAACTGGAGCTGTTAGTGCTGCATCTGAATGATTCAGAATTTTATATGACTTAAGAGATGCTGTCAGACAAGATGACACCTATAAAAGGAGAACTAAACTTTGCACATGCATTAAGTGTGTGATGTGTGATGTTTCCATTCTCTTTGTAGTGAACAGTTAAAAGCTGTCTAAGAAAAACATACAGTGTCTCTACGGGTCTCTTTGTCTCTCTCAGCACTTTTCTGAACAGAGAGAGAAAAAATAAAAGAACACTCCAATAATGAAGAGATGCACTTCTAGTCTAGTGAGTTCCTGACCACGGAGCAAACAGTTTGTCGTTGGCCGTATGGAAGTTCATCACATAACACCCTAAAGTAAATCCAGTCATGATTTCATGACCCCTGCCTCACTCTGAGGTCTGACCGATGTGCAGATTCGACACGCTATGGGTCCAAAGTTGTGTCTTTGTCTTTATGCACCTAAAGGCTGATTTATACTTCTGCGTCTCCCCTACGCAGCAGGGGCTGACGCGGATATGAGCCCCACAGGCTTGCGCGTCGATGTGTCCGTGTCGCGCAGCAATTCTCCGCCGAAACACTAGAGGGCAGTGCGGTCTCTCTGATAGCCGGTCGCCTGCTTCCGGTCCCGCTACGATCTCTGTTTCCTTTTCCACAGAGATTCAGAGCGTGTTATGTTAATCTACAGCTGATACATGTTGCTGTTTATCATACAGACACGATTACATGAAGAATAGAGAGGAGGAGATGAAATACACGGCCGATGTGCGGCCGATGTCCGGGATCCCGGAAGTGATATGAATGCGGGAAAGACAAAGCTGCCGAGCGGACCAATCACAGAGCTTGCGGTCCGCGTCGGCTCTACGCGTAGTTACATTTTGGAGGAGGTGCACGTCAGCTACGTGCGTAGGCCTCGGCGTAGGTACGGGAGCTACGCGGACCCCCGGCGTAGGGTACGCCGTCGATTCAATGCAGAAGTATAAATCAGCCTTAAAGACACACCAAGCAACTTCTCCTCTGCTGCAGTTGCTGACTTCACACCTTTCATCGTAACTTTTGTCTGTTTCTTTTGTTCCAACTCTGCAATGATTGCAACTTAACCCTCTCATGCATGACTTATGAATACCTCATTCAGGGTTTTTTTTCTGTGCTTTTGACCATATTTAGACATTTTTTTTCAAAGAGATTTTCATATGTGTGCTTCATCCAGCTGCCTACAGACCTTGGTTTCCGGTCTACCACTGTGCTCTGAGGTTTATCACTGGTTGTAGCCGCCTCACCCACCACTGCGAATTGTACACTAAAGCTGGCATGCCTTCCTTAAATGTAAGGAGATATACACACTGGATGACTCTGGTTTATAAGGCTCTCCTTGGCTTGGCTCCTACTTATTTAGGCACTTTTCTCCAGAGAACTGGAAGCCGTTATGCCCTACGATCAAATGACATTTTGCATCTTTCTACTCCTCGTGTTCGAACTGAAACGGGAAAAAAAGCATTCAGTGTCTCTGCCCCCTCTGCTTGGAATGCCCTCCAATCTGAACTGAAACTGTCAGCATTTGTTTCATTGGAAGCTTTCCCCTCTATCTTAAGAAAACGACAACGGAAATCCTTCGAGCAGTGCCTGTGTTCTTAAACTGTAACTGTAAAATAACTTCGGCACTTTATTTTATCAAATTGCTTGTATTTTATATTTTAATGTTTGTTGTCGTTGTTATCTGTCTGTTTTGTTTACTATGACGTGTGTTGCTGCCTCTCTTGGCCAGGTCACCCTTGCGAAAGAGGTCTCGATCTCAATGGGTCTTTTATCTGGTTAAATAAAGGTTAAATAAAAATATGTCCACCAGAACAAGATCGCGAATACAAGCGGCCGAAATGGGCTTTCTCCGCAGGGTGGCTGGGCTCAGCCTTAGAGAGAGGGTCAGGAGCTCAGACATCCGGGAGAGGCTCAAAGTAGAGCCGCTGCTCCTCCGGATCGAGAGGAGCCAGATGAGGTGGTTCGGGCATCTGGTTAGGATGCCTCCCGGGCGTCTCCCTGGGGAGGTGTTTCGGGCATGTCCGACTGGGAGGAGGCCACGGGGAAGGCCCAGGACACGCTGGCGAGACTATGTCTCTCAGCTGGCCTGGGAGCGCCTCGGTATCCTCCCAGAAGAGCTGGTGGAAGTGGCCGGGGAGAGGAGTGTCTGGGCTTCCCTGCTGAGACTGCTGCCCCCGCGACCCGGACCCGGATAAGCGGAAGAAGATGGATGGATGGATGTCCACTGGAGTGGACACCATGCGTTCTGGTTTACGAAAATATCCTGTATCAATAATAATACAGTAATAACAGGGTTACTGTGTTTATTTGTATCCTGTATGGCTTTCTATCACACTCTGCTATTGAGCAATACAAAACATAAAGATATAAAAATGGCTGCAATCATGTTTTAACAACAGAAATATATTAACTTATAGCCAAAAAGAGTGACTGATGATGAAGTATTGGAACAAATTGGAGCTGAAATATAGCCAGTGATGCATGTCCACTTCAGTGGACAGATGATTAATAAGAATTTCCTACTAATCTAAAATCCATACTTTGAAAATGTAAGAATAATATGACTCCTAAGATTGTACTTGATGCTACAATATTTCTTTTTACCTGCAAGGCTCCCCTAAAATAGAAGGATTGAACAGATATTCAGGCGGATCTTGGCATTTCTGATTGGCTGTCGGCCATATTGGATTGGAGGGGGAAAAATGCACATAGAGTGGCTGCTCATTAGTTGACATTGTATAGAATGATGCACTAGTTGCCACTGTAGTGACTGATGCACAACTTTACCATCAAAACCAATCTATATGCAAGAGTTGTTTTTTGAATAGCTACCCATAGGAAAATAAATTTAGAGAGGAGATCTCAAAAGTGTTTCATTGATGTCTCCTAGACAACAATGAGATCTGTTTGAAAGCAAAATGAGTCTATAGCTTATGTCTCCTGTTTCTCATTCTTGCCTCCAGAAAAAAAGTTGTAAAAAGCTTAGTCTCCCTTTCAGTTCAAAAGGAGATCTCGTCAGAATTTGAAATGATTCTCAGGTATTTCTCAAGTGTTGTGACTCCTTTTGAGCTCAGGTGGAGAAATCAGGGAGCTCTCTCAATCTAACCTCATCCATTTGTTTTTGTCAGACTCAGTTTTTGTGTCTCAAGTTGAGCTCAGATGGAGCAAAGAAAGAGCCTGAGCTCATCTTTTCATGAACATTTATAGTGCCCTGCAAAATTAAGATTTCAATGTATTTGTCCACAAACTTACAATTCTCATTAAAACATTCGAACCACTTCAAGATCAGATATTTAGATGTGAAATGATCTCTTCTTTGACTTCACAATATGGTCCTTCCTTTACAAGTCTGTTTGGAACAAAACAACTTCACAAAGATTTAGTGGATTTGAGAGAAATTGCAAAAGATAGAGATTTCATACCAGGTATAACCGACCATTTATTTAAAATATGGGCCGCAAAAGGGCTGACCAGATTTAGCCAGATTGTTACAATTAAAGGGGTGGATTCTTTAGGGCGCTGGTGGCCTAGCAGTCTAAGCGTCCCAAATACAGAGGCTACAGTCCTCTCTCATGAGATCTCTCATTTAAGTCTCAAATAAGACTCATGTCATGGTCTCAACTATTTCTCCTCGTGAATTTTAGGAGAAACCAATGAGAACAATTTGAAACTTGAATGAGGCTGAAGTGAGAATCTCAATTTTGTCTCTGGAGACTTAGAAGAGAAAGCCTTGAACAGTCACATTTTCCTCTGGGTGTCCACTGTAGTTACCACTATGCATGAAAGGGTTAAAATGCTTTTTAATAAAGTTACTTGATATATTTGTCCTAATCCTAGTAAACCAACATTACAACGGCCAGATATTACTTATAAAAAGCCTCATGTCTTGATGCCAGTCAGTAACTTGGTTCATGCATATTAAAAGCAGGAAGAGGAAGGAAGGCTGACGAGTTTATCAGCCTGACTTCTTCCTTCTTATGACCACAGAGGAGCGTCTTCTGTAGAGACAACATCTTCTCCCTGCTGTAAGTAGAATTCTTATTTGATATGATTGATATTTATCTGCACAGGTTATGTGAAGTCCTTCTCCTGATGTGTTTGATTTTCTATGAAGTCTTACTGGGATGAGAAGAGCGGTTATGAGCCTGAAAGCAGCAGCGAGTGTGTTGGTTATCTTCTTTCCACATCAGTACTGTTTATCCTCATTTACATTGCAAGGCTTTTATTACACTTACTCAGAGCTTGCTTCTTCTTTTGTGATATTAAAGAGTTAACTCCTTGAGTGTGCACTTTTCTAGATAAATGTTACATATGATTATAGAGGTTGCAAACCACCTAGTTCAGGCAAGCAACTCGCTCTGCACTGATCATCCTCTCTATTAGCTGATCTCCACATCCTTTCATTCTGTGCTCTATTTAAGCTTCAGGACTTCCTGTCTCTGTCTCAGCCTCTGCCTTACCAGTGCTCCTGCTGCATGCAAACTTTCAACCCCATCTCCATACCAGAATCCATCTGTAGGCTCCAGGGGGGTTAGTCCTATCTCTTTACTCCCCATGTCTCACTATAAGTAGCTCTGTGAGGAGTAATGAGGTGCCTATAGACGCCAGACACAAATAGACAGTAAATATGATAGACTTTTAATTTGATGCAAACTCTTTCCGGGCATGGTGTGTCTGTCTCCAAGCTGATAATTCATGTTATGTTGAACCATCACTGATTAATCATGACATGTTTTAAAATAGTATTATATTAAAGACAGTTCTTGTTAAAAAAAAAAAAAAAAAAAAAAAAAAAAAGAGGTTGCAAACCAATAGATGATATAAATAATCATCTTTTTTCCCTCTTTTTTTGTATCAACACATTTATAAGTGTTTGGATGTGTTCTATGTTTTGCATCTTCTCTGCATCCTTTTACATGAAGATGTTTTGAGTTCTGCATATTAAGACTAGTTATGATGTAAAACTGGATATCATAGTGTTGCATCTGAAGGATTCAGTAGTTTAAGAGTTAAGATATAATGCCTGACAAGATAACGCCTACTAAAAAAAGGGAACTAAACTTTGCACATGCATTAACTTTTTCGCTGATGTCAGTGTGATTTTCCATTCTCTTTTTGATCAACAGTTAACAGCTTTTCTAATTTAAACTTACAGTAAGCAAGGTTTTTTTTTGTCCTCAAACATCTGAGTTCTACAGTTCTCTTTGTTTAAACTCAGCACTAATCTGACCACAGACTGAACAGAGAGGCAACAATACAATAACATGTTAAAACAAAAGCTGTAAAGGAAGAGTAGAATACCTGGTACAGCTGTAACTGTCATACCAATGAACACAAACTACAAAATACTGACATTATTGGTGCAAACTTGATGTTGTGGAGTTTAACTCTCACTCCAACTCCCATTCAGAGGTTTGCGATGGCACCCAGTGTGGAAAAACCTCCATGTGAGCATGCAAACTGAAGGGAAGTGGGTAGGAAGAGGTTGTAACAGCCCAATTCCACCAGATCTGTGTCTGGTCCGTCTCCGATCAATCATGGCACTGGATCTGATAGGTTTCTATTCTAGTCTGTGTTAACTTCCACTGGATCTGTTCTGTTGCGTTCCGGCTGCGTCTCTGATCCGGCAGGTTGGAGCCCTCCGGATCAGATACACAAGACTTCTGTCTTTGCCGGATGCCGGAGCACGACGCATCAATCTCAACAGAGTAGATGGAGTGGGACAGGAAGTCAGGGGTCACCAAAACAAAATGAAAACACCCGGTTAATTTTCTGAATAAAAGACTCTGTGTTATCACCAGATCGTATTTCACTTAACTACAACAACAAACCAAAGTCATGATGAGCGGAGCCAGGCCTGGAGTCAACAGGTCAGAGGTTTTCAGAGGACCAGAAAGACAACATGGATGAGGAGAGGAGGAGGAGGAGAATCCTTGATTCAGTGATTACTGTAGGAAAACCTTGGTCACATGACTCCAGCTGTCCAGGTGTCCGGCGGTCCTGCTCTGTGCTCTGTTCTAAAAAAACGCAACTGGTGGATGTTGAGAAAGAGAGAGCAAGGAGACAAACTGCAGCAGATCAGAGACGGACCGGATACACATCTGGTGGAAGTCCAATGTAAGGAGTGGACTGAGAAAGTGCTGTGAAATGAGAAGCTTTACAGGAAGAGTAGAATACCTGGTACAGCTGTAACTGTAGTCTACACAAAAACTCTCAGCAGTAAAATCCCATGAGACTTCCAACGTGCAGATCCATATTAAAAAACAACAAACATTTTTTGGGGTTGTCTTAGTTACCCAGAGGAAAATTCTACTGCTCAAGGCTTTCTCTTCTAAGTCTCTGGAGACAAAACTGAGATTCTCACTTCAGCCTCATTCAACTTTCAAATTGCTCTCATTAGTTTCTCCTAAAATTCACTAGGAGAAATAGTTGAGACCATGACATGAGTCTTATTTGAGATTTAAATGAGAGATCTCATTAATGGCTTATTTTCTTCCCTTTTTTAAATTATATTTTTGGCCTTTTTGCCTTTATTTGACAGGACAGCTGAAGAGAGACAGGAAATGTGGGGAGTAGTGAGCGGGGGAAGACATGCAGGAAATGGTCAACCAGCCGGGAATGAAACCGGTGACCCCTGCGATGAGGACTGTAGCCTCTGTATGTGGGACGCTTAGACCGCTAGGCCACCAGTGCCCAAAAGAGTCTACCCGTTTAATTGTAATAATCTGGCTAAATCTGGTCAGCCCTTTTGCGGCCCATATATTAAATAAATGGTCTGTCATACCTGGTGTATCAAATCTCTATCTTTTGCAATTTCTCTCAAATCCACTAAATCTTTGTGAAGTTGTTTTGTTCCAAACAGACTTGTAAAGGAAGGACCATACTGTGAAGTCAAAGAAGAGATCATTTCACATCTAAATATCTGATCTTGCAAGTGGTTCAAATGTTTTAATGAGAATTGTAAGTTTGTGGACAATTACATTGAAATGTTAATTTTGCAGGGCGCTATAAATGTTCATGAAAAGATGAGCTCAGGCTCTTTCTTTGCTCCATCTGAGCTCACCTTGAGACTCAAAAACTGAGTCTGACAAAAACAAATGGATGAGGTTAGATTGAGAGCTCCCTGATTTCTCCACCTGAGCTCAAAAGGAGTCACAACACTTGAGAAATACCTGAGAATCATTTCAGATTTTGACCAGATCTCCTTTTGAACTGAAAGGGAGACTAAGCTTTTTACAACTTTTTTTTCTGGAGGCAAGAATGAGAAACAGGAGACATAAGCTATAGTCTCATTTTGCTTTCAAACAGATCTCATTGTTGTCTCGGAGACAGAAATGAAATACTTTTGAGATCTCCTCTCTAAATTTATTTTCCTATAGGTAGGCCTCTCTAAGGGGTCATTTTAAGTAATATTGTGTATTTATGTCAAAGCCTACAGCTGTCCCTAATATTCGATCATGTGGCATTTTTAATGTTGAAATCAGTTACCCTGAATCTTTACAACTCAATGTGCATCACATGACACCCCTAAATACATCCATTCATGATTTCTGCAAAAATCATGAATGGATCTGCTGCACTCTGAGATCCAGCCAGCCAACATGCAGATTGAACATATTTTTCCCCAGAGTGTCACTGGTGCCTCTCTAGTAGCTCTGTCTTTTTGTACCTTCACAAGCAGCACATTCTTCTCTGCTGCAGCTGCTGATTTAACACCTTTCTTTGCTTATTTTCACACCTTTTATCATAACTAATGTCCATTACTTTTGTTCCTACTTTGCAATGGTTGCATCTTAGTATGCACTTGATTGAAATGAAGTTACTTGATATATTTCTCCCATTCTTTGTCAACCAATATTATAAAGTCCAGGTATTGCTTATAGAAATCATCATGTCTCAATGCCAGTCAGTAACTTGGTTCATGCATATCAAAAGCAGGAAGAGGAAGGAAGGCGAGACGAGACGAGTTTATCACCCTGACTTCTTCCTGCTTATGAACACAGAGGAGCGTTTTCTGTAGAGACAACATCTTCTCCCTGCTGTAAGTAGAATTCTTCTTTGATATGATTGATATTTATCTGCACAGGTTATGTACAGTCCTTCTGATGATATTTATTTGCTCTGAAGTCACACAGGGATGAGAAGAGCAGCTATGAGCCTGAAAGCAGCAGCGAGTGTGTTGGTTATCTGTCTTCTCTCTCTGCCAGGTACTTCATATCCTCATTTTCATCGTACGGCATTTAGCTCAGGGGATTTATTTATTACACCTACCAAGAACAGGCTTTATCTGTTTTTACTCTTTGCTAGATTTAATGTTTGATATTCTGCATGTTGGCAGCTCACAATTTTTTTTCACACATGCAGCATCTATCTGCAACTATTTAATAAACATTATAGAGATTAGGAGTATTACACAGTCAGATTAGTTTTGCATAACTGAAACCTAAATTGTGCATCTGAAGGATTTAGTAACTAAAGAAGTAAGCTATGATTGTTAGTATTTCTTTCATTACAAAACAAGATAAAATCTATTAATAAAGGGAACCAAACTTTGCAGATGCATTGAGCTCATTCCCCTGACGTATGTGTGATGTTTCCATTCTCTGTAAAGTGAACAGTTATTCTAAATATAACTAACAAAAGTAGCAAAGTGTCATTTGTCCTCACACGTCTGTGGTCTGAGGTTCTCTTCCTTTAAACTCTGCACTACTCTGACCCCAGAGTGAACAGAGAGGAAACAACAGAAACAAATGCAGAAATAAACCCATAAAAGTCAATCCAGTGATAGAAAATATAACTCTCCCTGAAACATGTTTTTTTTGTATCAAAGAGACTTCTTTGTATTTTAGATCTGCATGGAGAAGCTTCATAGACAAGTGTATGTAAGGTTATAACTGTTTATGTCTGTCTCTCTGATGTTCTAAGTTTGATCGTGTTTCCTGTGCTCTGTGTTTCAGTGGTTAGGGGAGAGGTTGTCTGGGGAGTGACTTACTCTTCTCATCAGATCTGTGCCTTAAAAGGATCAACAGTGGACATACCCTGCACCTACACATATCCATCAACAATAAATCATCAAAGTACTGAAGTTAAAAGCAGATTGTGGTTCAATAGTAAGAGTTCCTCTACACCTGTGGATCTGAAAAAAGACCCAGACTACTCAGGTCGTGTGGAGTATCATCTTCATGAGAGTGACTGCACTCTGAGAATCAAAGACCTGAGAGAGAGAGACTCAGCTGAGTACAAGTTCAGGTTCACAACAAACCAACAAGGTGGAAGTCTTACTAGTGAACCAGGAGTCACTTTGACTGTCACAGGTAACATTTTAGTTTCAACATTTTTCCAGTTCTATCTGAGTGCTTATGTTTGCTTGTTTGGGCTTAAATGATTTACTTCGTCTTTCCAGACCTGCAGGTGCAAGTGAAAATATCCCTGACCCCGGCAGAGCTGAAGTGTCACAGCAGCTGTACTGTGGCTGATAGTCCTTCATATGTCTGGTACAGAAATGGACAGAAACTGGCTTCAGAGTCATCTTCTCTTAGAGTCCGTGTTCCTGATTCCAACAGGTATACCTGTGCTGTTAAAGGACATGAGGATCACCACTCTGCTGCAGTCTGTGAGTTTCCTCCACACTGACAGTAAAGACATCCTGTCACTTTTCTTTTGTTTGAACTGTTCTCTACTTGATTTTAACTTCCACTTTGAAAACTCCTGATTTTAGTGAAGAACTCTTTATCTAATACTCTGCAGCATTATTCATTGTATCAACGTTTTATTATGTGTCTTTTTAACTGATTGAAAAGTGTCTGTGTACATTTTGTTTTGTGCAGATGCTCCAAAGATTCCCTCTGTGTCACAAAGTCCCACTGGTGAGGTGATGGAGGGCAGTCGAGTGACTCTGAACTGTAGCAGTGATGCTAACCCAGAAGCTACTTATACCTGGTACAAGGAGAACGACGGTCAACCTCACACTAAAGAAGCCCAGCTTGTCTTTAGGTCCATCCTGTCCTCTGACTCTGGACAGTATTACTGTATATCTGAGAATGAGCTGGGGAAGACGTGGTCTCAAATCATCTCCATTAAAGTGAAATGTGAGTTTAACTATTTGTTCATTGGCAGCAAATTTTCTTAAACTGAATAAAACCCTTCAAACACAAACATGCTCACTCCATTAAGCCCTGTATCAGATTTTCAATGATAACCAGATGTATGTTTTGAGTGTAATCACTTGATGACAGAGTTGTTGTGTGTTGAACCCAGAAGGATCTCTTTTTATCTGCAGTTCACAAAGTCTGCCATGAGGCAGTACAATGTTTCTATAGTGAACCAAGACAAACCAAATGCTGACTCTAGAGACGCCTTTTGTTGTCTTCACATGTTTTATGACCAGTGTAGTTTCTCTTATGAGCTTGAAGGAGAGGAGGAGGAGAACAAAAATTAGCTCTGACTGTTTGTTATTTGGCACCTCTTGATATCACTAAATCTTCCACACAGGCCATTCAAGTATTTATTTTATATCTCCTCCAGATGCTCCAAAGTCTTGTTCTGTGTCTGTGAGTCCAAATGGTGAAATCACTGAGGGCAGTTCAGTGACTCTGACCTGCAGAAGTGATGGTTACCCAGCACCTGAGTATACCTGGTACAAGGAGTATGATCATGGACATCACAGTAAAAGATCAGAGCTCGTCTTCAGTCAGATTCAGTCCTCTGACTCTGGGAGGTATTACTGTACAGCTAGGAATGATGTAGGGAGTGGGAGTACATCTGGATACACCAAGATTGATGTGAAATGTAAGTGAAACATTTTATTTTAAAAGCAACATTCAACTGATTACTTTTTTTTAAACTTAATTTTCTGATCATATGTGCTTCTTCTTCACCTCTATCTGCTTCACATACACAGTCTGTAACTTTATGACACTGAGCATCTAAGATAAATGACAGAAAGTTTCATTAACTCATAATTTGAACACATATTTATCTATTTTGATTAATTGAATGGTCATATTTAGCTGGATGATGGTTTTATTAACATTAAGCAAGAAACTAATGCAGTGTGTGATTGTCTGTAATGTGTGATCCAAGAGAAAATCTGAATCCAGACCTTACAAGTGGAGAGAGAATAGATGATTTAAATTCAGCCACTTTAAAAAGACTAAGGTTATACTCATGTGTACTCCATTACTTCATATTCCTCAGTACTCTACCTATTGGATACTGAAGTTTGTTTTTGTGAGAAACAGGCTCAACTGAATACATTTCTATTACCTTAACATTTGAATCTCTAAATGATATAAGAACATGTTTTCTCCTCCAGATGCTCCAAGGCTTCCCTCTGTGTCAGTGAGTCCTTCTGGTCTGATAGAGGAAGGCGGTGCAGTGACTCTGACTTGTAGCAGTGATGCTAACCCAGCAGCTACATATACCTGGTACAAGAAGACTGGAAATCAAATACTTCAAACTGACAGCAGAAGCAGAAAATATTTCAGGTCCATCCAGGCCTCTGACTCTGGAGAGTATTACTGTACAGCTGAGAACGAACTGGGGAGTAAAACATCTCAATCAGTTTTCATTAATGTAACATGTGAGTAAAACAGCTCATTTATAACATCACATTTCTAAAGCCTGTATAATTAATATTGTAAGTTACTGATTTTAAGCTGGTCTGTTCAGGGCTTTCAGGTCTTAAAGGTGACATATCACGCCTTTTTCATCAACATATATTGGTCTAAGAGGTCCCCAAAACATGTCTTTAAAGTTTATGCTCAAAAAAACACTTTGAAATCAGATTTTGGTCTGCCTGAAAAGCCCTCTTCTTCAGTCCTCTTCAGAACAGTCTGTTTTCTCTCTGACCACGCCCCCTCAGGAAGTGGGTGTGGCCTCTGCTCTCCAGCACGTTGATGTAATGTTTACATGTTGGCTGAATATACACGGCTGCTCACAGACCCGCGTTACTTCAACCCTCTGAATCTGATCCAGAATCTGATCCTGACGGAGAGGCGCCTGCAGCAGGACCTTTCTGAACCATTGTTCACAGATTTAGTGTTTCTTGTTGTTTTATTTATCAGTATGTCGACGTGTGTCTTGGTACACAGCTACGGACATGTAGCTATGTGGCTATGCTAATTAGCGCTAGCACTTATCCATGACAAATAAAAATCATCCACTAGATCTTCAAATCTGCAGACGTGGGGAGTAAAACCGACCTTTGTGTTTATTAAGACAGCCTACAACTAGCATGCCTCCCTCCTAAGCTCCTTGTTAGCACACATGTGTGCAGGTAATGAAAAACGGAGGGGGGATTCAGTATTATTTTATACAGTCTATGGGCTGAACAAGCTCCGAGCTCAATGGCAGAATGGATTTTTTTCATTCTCGGGGGGTTTGTAGACAGGGACACATATTTCAGGTAGAGAATCAATAAAAAGTCCATTTTGCATGATATGTCACCTTTAAGAAATCTTGTCACTAAACATGTGTTGTTCTACTTTTATGGTCAATCTTCAAGACTTCATCTTTCTGGATGCATTAAGGCTTCACTTTGTGTCAGCTGGTCAAGTGGAAGAAACTTCTCCTCACCTCCACACTAACCTTTGTTTTATAGCTCTGGTTATTAACCTCTAAGAGTTCACATTTGACTTCACCTGCAGTCTGGGAGAATCTGAAACCTGGACAGAAAACAGTGAAAGATACCAATTCTTTAAGGACATGATGACAGGGGCTCTCTGTCACTGTTTATTTACTTCACTGTCATAGTCTGAAATAAAGAGTCAGGGACATCAGTCATGAACACAGTGTGTGAAAGGCTGTAATATATAACTCAAGTAATGAAAGGAAATAATGAACCCAGAATTAAGAGATGGAGGAAAATGAGATTATAAGATTTGAGCCGTTCCGATTGTTCTGAGATAAAAGGTTACTCAAGTGTACAGCATGTCCTCGTGTTGGTGGAGAGAATGTCAGAGGTGTAACATAAGATTTAGAGATGATGTAGTTAATTTATCAGTTCCATTACATTTGTGTTAAAAGATTTAAAGATTAATACGTGTATAGCGACTACTTAGAGCAAAAAGCCCCTGAGAGGCTGACGCTGGGCCCAGTTATTGTCAGACGCGCTAAAGCAAAAAACACTATGCACAAAAGTAAGTTTAACCTTTTAGTACCAGAAAAGGATGATAAACTCATGATAAAGTGCACAAACAAAAATAGGAAAAGTAAGTGATAAATAAGCGTAAAGCAAGCGCAAAGCAAGCGGTCAACAAAAAGTACGGAGACCCAGCTCACCCCCTCTCCCTACCTGCCAAACAAAGGAACACAGGTGGCCTAAATGAACTCAGTATCCCCGCCCCTAACACATGACCCATAAATAACCTAATTAACTAATCCCACAATAAACTATATTGTAAACAAACACCATAATAACACCACAAAAAGTATACAAACAATATCCTACCCTAAACCTCAAAATAACATAATATAAACACTTGAACTCCCTTCATGGCTCCAACAACGTGATTTATTATTACCATTTGTTTCCCCAGATGCCCCAAAGAAGACCTTGGCGTCGGTGAGTCCCTCTGGTGAGATAGTGGAGGGCAGTTCAGTGACTCTGACCTGCAGCAGTGATGCTAACCCAGCAGCTAACTACACCTGGTACAAGGAGAATGGAAATACAGACCTTCAACTTTCAAGAAAAGGACCACAGCTTCATTTCAGTTCTATCCAGGCCTCTGACTTTGGACAGTATTACTGTACAGCTGTGAACAAGCTGGGGAGAAGGACATCTGATCTCATCACTGTTGATTTAAGCTGTAAGTAAACCAGCTAATAAGAAAAGCTACATAACAATGACGCCTTCATGGAACGTGTTTCATATAAAAAAAACTCTGCTCTTTGCTTCATTTCATTTTTTCATACACCTCCAGATGCTCCAAAGCTTCCCTCTGTGTCAGTGAGTCCCTCTGATGAGATAGAGGAGGGCAGTTCAGTGAATCTGACCTGCAGCAGTGATGCTAACCCAGCAGCTAACTACACCTGGTACAAGGAGAATGAAGACTCACCAAAAGCATCAGGACAGATTTTTACTATCGGCAGCTCAGGACCTGAACACAGTGGGAATTATGTTTGTCTTGCTGCAAATGTCAAGGGACATCATAACTCCACTTTACATCTGACTGTTGTAGCAGGTAAGTTTCACACTGACTACTTCATGAGTCATAACATGCTAACTGAGTCAGATTAAACAATCCAGGGGAGATATGTGAATCAGACCTGCAGCAGTCATGCTAATCCAGCAGCTACTTATACCTGGTAGAAGGAGAATGAAGACTCCTTAAAAGCATCAGGACTGGTCTTCACCATCACTGACCTCAGAGCTGAACACAGTGGGAATATTTCTGTGAAGCGCAGAACTCGAGAGGACGTCATAACTCCACCTTACTTCTGATTGTTGTGACATAAAATATTCATCATTTGATTTCCACCTGCATCCTCACAAATGTTCACTGCACTACACCTGAGCAGATTCACATTTAAATAATAAGTCGGAACTCAAAACTGACTGAAAGAAAAGGAATGATTGAAGGAGAAACCTCCATGGTGTCAGACTCTGACTGAATGAGTATCACTCTAATCCTACCTGTGAAGTGTCTCATATACCTTTCTCAATTTCTAGGGAACTCAACATTAATAATGAATATCTTGAAGCTGACTCTGGTGATCCTTATGATGACTCTTCTGCTTGTCCTGGCTCTGTGGATGAGGTAAAACCACATCAAATCATCAGTTGAAGAACTTATCACTTATTGTTCACCTTGAAATGGTTCCTTTAATCCAGGAAGAAGAAAACTCTGAGCTCCACCACCAAACCAAATGAACCTGCAGAGATGATAGAGGTGAGACAGACAGAGAGACTGCTGAAAAAACTTTCCCTGGAACACTGTTATGATAACTTGAACTAAAACCTCATCGTCTGTCATCAGCTGGACTCTGGTTCTGATTATGCAAACGTCTCAGCCGTCCCTGCAGCACAGACAGAAGACGCAGAGGAGCAGGAAGACATGGTGTGAAGTCCAGAGAGGTGAGAGCCTCCTGCACTGAAGACAGCAGACTGAGATCAGATTCATGGTCTCAGGTACAACTGTAACTCTAGTTTTATTCCTTTTTCTTCAGATGCAGCTGAACCAGAGGAGAGCGAGGCTGTGGAGGATGTGGAAACATTCACCACGACATCCAGCTTTACATTTCAACCACATCCATCACCGCTGCTTCCCACACCACCCTCACAAACTGCCTCACTGAAATAAACTCCTGAATGCAAACAAACTTCCTCAAACTCAATTGTAATAAATCCGAAATTCTTATCATCGGCCCAAAATCCCTCACTTCCACCTGCTCGGACTTCTCACTCACTAATGATAAATCCACTGTTTCAGCATCCACCCACATCCGTAACCTTGGCATCATTTTCGATCAGTCCCTCAACTTTCAACAACACATTAACAATATTTCAAAAACGGCTTTCTTCCACCTCAAAATCATCGCCCGTCTCCGCCTCTCCCTTTCCTTCACTGCCGCTGAAACTCTCATCCACGCCTTCATCACCTCAAGACTCCATTATTGCAATAGCATCCTCTACGGTTCACCCATCACCCTCTTCAACAAATTACAATACATACAAAACTCAGCTGCACGCCTCCTCACTCATACCCGCTCCAGAGACCACATCACCCCAGTCCTCCAGAACCTCCATTGGCTTCCCATCACCTCCAGAATACAAGATCCTCCTCCTCACCTACAAAGCACTCCATAATCTAGCTCCCTCCTACCTCACCGACCTTCTGCAGCCATATAATCCCTCCACCAACGGCAACTTCCTCACCCCTCTCACCAAACCCAAGCACCGAACCTGGGGGGACAGGGCCTTCTCTGTCGCTGCCCCCACGCTCTGGAACTCTCTCCCCCAACACCTCAGATTCTCTCCCTCACTCACCAACTTCAAATCCGGACTCAAAACCCGCCTATTTAGAAAGGTTTTTAACCTATCATTGATGCATTTTTGTTTTGTCTTGTTTTGCTGTCTTTGCTTTCTTGCACCGTTTTCCTTTGCTTTTCTATTGTATAATTTATTTTCTTGTAAAGTGTCTTGGAGAATCTTTTAAAGCGCTTTTTTAAATAAAATGTATTATTATTATTATTATTATTATTATTATTATTACCTGAATGCATCACATACTTCATGGAGGGTTTTCATTTGACACTTTGTTTAGAGGTGAAAATGTTCAGTTTCTGCAGCTGATTCTAATAAACAGCCAGCTTTCACAACACGTCAAGGACTGTGTGAAAAAGCTGGGAAACATGAGTGTGCACCATGCTTTGAAATGTTGACTCATTTCCATCATTCTCAAATTGTATATATATAAGGATGAAATGTGTCACAGTTTGTTGTGTTTTAGTATGTTTGTGAAACAAGGGATGTATGTAGTTTTTACTGAAGGAGCTAAAGAGCTTTCATTTATGTTGGAGCTTTAAATCTCTGTTGTCTTTTTTAATTTCTTCACAGCATCGAGCAGCACAGTCAACAATTTATTCTGTATATAACTTATTCTGTGAGCTCTATGTCATTTAACTTAAGCTGTTTTCAACATTTCAGTTATCATCATTTACTGTCGTTTTTTATAACCATAATCATTTGTTCATATTGACTTCATCATATATTTCTATTAAATCTTCACAGAATCACTGAGTGCTTGTCTTTGTGTTCTTTTTGAGAGAAAAATAATCTACAGAAGCCACCAGCTTCATTTTTAACGCTAATCCATTCATAATTTATTTTAATTGTATATATAAGGATGAAGTGTGTCACAGTTTGTTGTGTTTTAGTATGTTTGTGAAACAAGGGATGTATGTAGTTTTTACTGAAGAAGTTAAAGAGCTTTCTTTTATGTTGGAGCTTCTTTTTTAATTCTTCAGAGCATTGAGCAGAAGGTTTTTTTTGGCCACTCTAAAGGCTGATTTATACTTCTGCGTTGAATCGACGGCGTACCCTACGCCGGGGGTCCGCGTAGCTCCCGTACCTACGCCGAGGCCTACGCACGTAGCTGACGTGCACCTCCTCCAAAATGTAACTCCCCGTAGAGCCGACGCGGACCGCAAGCCCTGTGATTGGTCCGCTCGACGGCTTTGTCTTTCCCGCATTCACAGCACTTCCGGGATCCCGGACATCGTCCGCACATCGGCCATGTATTTCATCTCCTCCTCTCTATTCTTCATGTAATCATGTCTGTATGATAAACAGCAACATGTAGCAGCTGTAGATTAACAGAACACGCTCTGAATCTCTGTGGAAAAGTAAACAGAGATCGTAGCGGGACCGGAAGCAGGCGGCCGGCTATCAGAGAGACCACACTGCCCTCAGGCGTTTCGGCGGAGAATTGCTGCGCGACACGGACACACCGACGCACAAGTATGTGGGGCTCATGTCCGCGTCAGCCCCTGCTGCGTAGGGGCGACGCAGAAGTATAAATCAGCCTTAAGAATACAACTCCATTCATCATAGCCCATAGGAAAATAAATGTAGAGAGGAGATCTCAAAAGTGTTTCATTTATGTCTCCTAGACAACAATGAGATCTGTTTGAAAGCTAAATAAGACTATAGCTTACGTCTCCTGTTTCTCATTCTTTCCCTCCAGAAAAAAAGTCTCAGCTTAGTCTCCCTTTCAGTTCAAAAGGAGATCTGGTCTAAATCTGAAATGATTCTCAGGTATTTCTCAAGTGCTGTGACTCCTTTTGAGCTCAGGTGGAGAAATCAGGGAGCTCTCTCAATTGTCTCAATCTAACCTCATCCATTTGTTTTTGTCAGACTCAGTTTTTGTGTCTCAAGGTGAGCTCAGATGGAGCAAAGAAAGAGCCTGAGCTCATCTTTTCATGAACATTTATAGTGCCCTGCAAAATTAACATTTCAATGTAATTGTCCACAAACTTACAATTCTCATTAAAACATTTGAACCACTTGCAAGATCAGCTATTTAGATGTGAATTGATCTCTTCTTTGACTTCACAATATGGTCCTTCCTTTACAAGTCTGTTTGGAACAAAACAACTTCACAAAGATTTAGTGGATTTGAGAGAAATTGCTAAAGATAGAGATTTCATACAAGGTATGACCGACCCTTTATTTATAATATGGGCCACAAAAGGGCTGACCAGATTTAGCCAGATTATTACAATTCAAGGGGTGGATTGGCAGAAGCGCTGGTCGCCTTGCAGTCTAAGCGGCTACAGTCCTTGTCACAGGGGTCGCCGGTTCGAATCCTGACCGGTCAACCATTTTCTGCATGTCCTCTCCCGCTCACTACTCCCCACATTTCCTGTCTCTTTTCAGCTGTCCTGTCAAATAAAGGCAAAAAGGCCAAAAATATATTTAAAAAAAGAGAAGAAAATTAGCCATTAACAAGATCTCTCATTTAAGTCTCAAATAAGACTCATCTCATGGTCTCAACTATTTCTCCTAGTGAATTTTAGGAGAAACTAATGAGAAACCAATGAGAACAATTTGAAACTTGAATGAGGCTGAAGTGAGAATCTCAATTTTGCCTCCAGAGACTTAGAAGAGAAAGCCTTGAGCAGTAAAATTTTCCTCTGGGAGTCTGCAACACCACTAAATGTAATACCAGCACAAATTCAATTAATTAAAAAAAAAAACATTTTTAAAATGATTTGAGTCCCCTTTGTCAGGATTTACAAAGTTCTAGTTTAGTTCTAGTTTAGTTTAGAAAACTTTAAAATCCTCCAAGAGGCAATTTGTGGTACAGCACAGCTTTAAGAAACACAACAACATGAAAGGTACATCAGACAAACAACAACATGATCCAAACAACCCAGAGTAGCTGTTTCACAGTAATATTCATTGCTAGCCTAATTTAAACAACAATCACAGTTTTGAGAAACAATCCCTCTGAGCCAGTTTTCATCAGCCTAAAGTAAGAAACTTTAGGCCAGGTTGGCCTTACTCCCACTCTGAGATCTGGCCAACGTGCAGATTCAACATGCAGTGTCAGTGGTTCCTCTCTTGTATCTTTGTCTTTTTGCACTTATAGACAGCCCCGGAAACTCCGTCTCTGCTGCAGTTGCTGACTTAACACCTTGAGCTGTATTTTCACACCTTTCATCGTAACTTCTGTCTGTTTTTTTTGTTCCAACTTTGCAATGATTGCAACCTTGACATGCATTTAAATGCAAAATTGAATAACATGATGTATTTGTCCTTTTCCTCGTCAACTAAAATAAAAAGGGCCAGTTATAGCTTACAAAAAAACATGTTACTTGATGTCACCGCGTAACTTGGCTCATGCATATCAAAAGCAGGAAGAGGAAGGAAGGCGAGACGAGTTTAACACACTGACTTCTTCCTGCTTATGACCATAGAGGAGCGTCTTCTGCAGAGACAACATCTTCTCCCTGCTGTAAGTAGAATTCTTCTTTGATATGATTGATATTTATCTGCACAGGTTATGTACAGTCCTTCTGATGATATTTATCTTCTCTGAAGTCACACAGGGATGAGAAGAGCAGCTATGAGCCTGAAAGCAGCAGCAAGTGTGTTGGTTATCTTTCTTCTCTCTCTGCCAGGTACTTCATATCCTCATTTTCATCGTAGGGCATTTAGCTCAGGGGATTTATTTATTATACCTACCAAGAACAGGCTTTATCTGTTTTTACTCTTTGCTGTATTTATGTTGGATATTCTGCATGTTGGCAGATCATCAGTTTGTGTTCAATGTTTTCACACATGCTGCATCTATCTACAACTTTTTAATAAACATCTGAAAGAATAGGAGTATTACACAGCCAGGTTAGTTTTGTAAAACTGAAGCTTTAATGTTGCATCTGAAGGATTTAGTAACTAAAGAAGTAAGCTATGATTGTTAGTATTTCTTTCATTACAAAACAAGATAAAATCTATTAATAAAGGGAACCAAACTTTGCAGATGCATTGAGCTCATTCCCCTGACGTATGTGTGATGTTTCCATTCTCTCTTTATGGTTGTTAACTGTTTGTCTTACTAAGAACACAAGCAAAGTTTAATTTCATGCCAACACGTCTGTGGTCGGCAGCTCTCTTCCTTTTAACATTGCACTACTCTGACCACAGAGTGAACAGAGAGGAAACAACAGAACACTTCACACGCTCTCAATAAGCTGCCTTTACACTCATGTCTAATGTTCCTGATCTCAAAGCAAACAGTTTGTCTTTGTCCTTTAAAAATCTTTATTAACATTGTCAAAATGCAGAAATGTTAAAGTCATAATCCAGTGATGAAGACTGTAACTTTCCCTAAGACATGTTTTTTTTTGTATTAAAGAGACTTCTTTGTATTTTAGATCTGCATGGAGAAGCTTCATAGACAAGTGTATCTAAGGTTATAACTTTTTATGTCTGTCTCTCTGATGTTCTAAGTTTGATCGTGTTTCCTGTGCTCTGTGTTTCAGTGGTTAGGGGAGAGGTTGGCTGGGGAGTGACTTACTCTTCTCATCAGATCTGTGCCTTAAAAGGATCAACAGTGGACATACCCTGCACCTACACATATCCATCAACAATACATCGTCAAGCTACTAAAGTTGAAGACAGATTGTGGTTTGCTAAAAAGAGATCCTCTACACCTGTGGATCTGAAAAAAGACTCCGCCTACTCTGATCGTGTGGAGTATCGTTTCACTCGGAACGACTGCACTCTGAGTATCAAAGACCTGAGAGAGAGCGACTCAGCTCAGTACAAGTTCAGGTTCACGACAAACCAACAAGGTGGAAAGTTTACTGGTGAACCTGGAGTCACTTTGACTGTCACAGGTAACAGTTTTCACTGTAAAACTTTTCTTCATAGTTTCAGTATCTGTGAAAAAAGTATTTGAATCTCTGTGTTTGTATTTGTGAATTGCATGTTCCAGTTTTAATAACATATAATTTCTTCCCCCATCCAGACCTGCAGGTGCAAGTGACAAGATCATCAAACCAGGCAGAGCTGAAGTGTCACAGCAGCTGTAATGTGGCTAAAAGTCCTTCATATGTCTGGTACAGAGATGGACAGAAAATGGCTGCAGAGAGATCTTCTCTTAGAGTCCGTGTTCCTGATTTCAACAGGTATACCTGTGCTGTTAAAGGACATGAGGATCACCGCTCAGCTGCAGTCTGTGAGTTTCCTCCACACTGACAGTAAAGACATTCTGTCCCTTTTCTTTAAGTGAATGAAAAGTTTCTGGAGCATCTCTGTCTCCGACTCCGTCTGTGAAGGCTCCACTCACCATGAAGCATTAAAGCCTTACATCTTGTCAGTGAGTCACTGGTGAGAGAGGATTAGGGTTATAGATTGAGGCTGAAGCAATCTTCACATGTGTTGTTTACCTGTGTTTTTCAGTCAGGGAGGGTCTGCAATATTTACAGAGGATAATAAAGTATACTGATACTTACATGATAGGATTAACAAGTCATTGCTGTTAAAATACTGAATTTCTTATTTTCCCTTTGTAATGCATATTATAAGATTTAAATAACGTGTTTAAAAAAATATTTGTATTTCCCTGCAGATGCCCCAAATCTTCCCTCTGTGTCAGTGAGTCCCTCTGCTGAGATAGTGGAGGGCAGTTCAGTGACTCTGACCTGCAGCAGTGATGCTAACCCAGCAGCTAACTACACCTGGTACAAGGAGAATGGAAATCCAGACCTACAGTCTCTAGGAAAAGAACCACAGCTTGTCTTCAGTTCTATCCAGGCCTCTGACTTTGGACAGTATTACTGTACAGCTGAGAACAAGCTGGGGAGAAACACATCTGATCTCATCACTGTTAATGTAAAATGTAAGTAAACCAGCTAATAAGAAAAGCTACATAACAATGACACCTTCATGAAACATGTTTCATATAAAAAAAACTCTGCCACTCATAAGAATTATATCAAACAGGTGTGTTTATTTTATTTAGTTGTTAGTTGTTCTTTGCTTCATTTTTTTCATACACCTCCAGATGCTCCAAAGCTTCCCTCTGTGTCAGTGAGTCCCTCTGATGAGATAGTGGAGGGCAGTTCAGTGACTCTGACCTGTAGCAGTGATGCTAACCCAGCAGCTAACTACACCTGGTACAAGGAGAATGAAGACTCACCAAAAGCATCAGGACAGATATTTACTATCGGCAGCTCAAGACCTGAACACAGTGGGAATTACGTTTGTCTTGCTGTAAATGTCAAGGGACATCATAACTCCACTTCACATCTGACTGTTGTAGCAGGTAAGTTCAGCTTTTCAGAATATTAATAAGCAGCAA
Organism: Notolabrus celidotus; assembly: GCF_009762535.1. Classification (NCBI taxonomy): domain Eukaryota; kingdom Metazoa; phylum Chordata; class Actinopteri; order Labriformes; family Labridae; genus Notolabrus; species Notolabrus celidotus. The sequence goes on from NC_048278.1 coordinate 36,385,603, forward strand.
AAAGAGACATTGTTGAAATCATTGATAGCAGATGATGATCTTATACGATTGAAAGAAAGGAAAGAGAAAATGTAAAGCCGGTTGATGATTGACCTTTTGGCAGATGAAAATTGAACTTTGGTGGCCTGCCCCTGTGTTTATTGTGTGCTGGAAACACTACATTAAATCTCAACAATGACACAAAGTATTGCAAACAAACTGACATGCACTCTATTTAAAGGTGACATATCACGCTTTTTTCATCAAAATATATTGGTCTAAGAGGTCCCCAAAACATGTCTTTAAAGTTTATGCTCAAAAAAACACTTTGAAATCAGATTTTGGTCTGCCTGAAAATCCCTTTTCTGCAGCCCTCCTCAGAACACTCTGTTTTCTCTCTGACCACGCCCCCTCAGGAAGTGGATGTGGCCTGGGCTCTCCAGCACGTTGATCTAATGTTTACATGTTGGCTGAATATACACGGCTGCTCAGAGATCACGTTACTTCAACCCTCTGAATCTGATCCTGATGGAGAGGCGCCTGCAGCAGGACCTTTCCGAAGGATTGGTCACAGATTTAGTGTTTCTTGTTGTTTTATTTGTCAGTATGTAGACGTGTGTCTTGGTACACAGCTACAGCTACGACATGTAGCTATGCTAACTAGCGCTAGCACTTATCCATGATAAATAAAAATCATCCACTAGATCTTCAAATCTGCAAACCTGGGGAGTAAAACTGACCTCTGCCAGAAAGGCAGCCATACCTTTCTGAAGGATTGGTCACAGATTTAGTGTTTCTTGTTGTTTTATTTGTCAGTATGTCGACGTGTGTCTTGGTACACAGCTACAGCTACAGCTACAGCTACAGCTACAGCTACAGCTACAGCTACAGCTACGACATTTAGCTATGCTAACTAGCGCTAGCACTTTTCCATGGTAAATAAAAATCATCCACTAGATTTTCAAATCTGCAGACGTGGGGAGTAAAACCGACCTTTGTGTTTATTAAGACAGCCTACAACTAGCATGCCTCCCTCCTAAGCTCCTTGTTAGCACACATGTGTGCAGGGAATGAAAAACGGAGGAGGGGTTGAGTTGTATTTTATACAGTCTAAGGGCTGAACAAGCTCCGAGCTCTGACTTCCTGTTACAGACCGGATATTGTTGTGACGTAACAAAAACACTGAAAACTGAAACGGCTCGTTTCAGCACACATTTACAGAAAGGTGGAGAAATCAGAACAGGGGGAGAATGGATTCTTTTCATTCTCGGGGGGTTTGCAGACATGCCAGGGACACATATTTCAGGTAGAGAACCATTAAAAAGTCCATTTTGCATGATATGTCACCTTTAAGGTGCCACTGCTCAAGCATGTCCTCCATGGTGGTCTGAACTTAGTCACTATGTGTGATCTGTGAAAGCTTTTAGCTTGTAGCACTGGGAGGTTGAACTCATGTCCAACAATGTCAGATTTAAGAGTGACATCATTTGGGGTGCCATTTCTTAATTAACTGTCTTTTTGTTTTTTTAATTCAATCACTTTTTTTTCAGGTCCACGGAAACTGATAGCTGCGGCCACAGTCCCCGTCATCATGATCATTCTCATTCTCACCTGTGTTGTCATATGGATCATGTGAGTAATTAAATTCCTCCATATGATGGTTCAACTTTAACATGAAATCATTTCAGCACACACAGGACGACCATGGTTTAATTATTATGATGAATGTGTCTGACTAGGAAAAAGAGGACCTGTAAGCAACAGTCTGAGCCCAGAGAGAGACCAGACAACAGTGAACAGGTGAGGAAATTCATACATTCATGAAATATAGTTATTTGAACACTTGATGTGTGACTTTGAGGTCCACACTTCTCAATAAAAGTTACCCTGCTGTTTATCTACCTTTATAAACTTCCTAAAGTATCCAAAAGTATTTTCCTTTGCTTTCTCTATCATGTTGGCATCAGGCTCAAAACATCCTTGTTGGTGTTCACGCATGAACTGACAGACTTCTGAAAGTCTCAGCACAAGTAAACTGAGAACTTTGGAGGTATTGTGCTTTCATAGACATGAACCCAAATAATAATAATAATAATAATAATACCTAAGTTTTATATAGCGCTTTTAAATAACTCAAAGACGCTTTACAAGAGAGACAAATAAATAAATAAATACAAATAAAGACATACAAGACAAGCAGACGACAAGGGAAGAGGTGGAATAATGAATGTGTGGGGAATGCCTGTTTGAAAAGGTAAGTTTTTAACTGTTTCTTAAATGAAAGAAGTGAGTCAGAAGCACGGATGTGTGGGGGGAGAGAGTTCCAGAGGGTGGGGGCGGCTATGGCAAAGGCCCGGTCCCCCAAGGTACGGTGCTTGGATTTAGTAATGGGAGGGAGGAGGTTGGAGTCAGAGGATCGGAGGCGGCGGGAGGGGTGGTAGTACTGGAGAAGGTCAGTGAGGTATGGGGGGGGGGGGGGGGGGGGGGGGGGGGGCAGGTTATTGAGGGATTTGTACGTGGTGAGCAGGATCTTGAATTGGATGCGCTGTTTTACGGGGGGGGCAGTGGAGCTGTTGAAGAACAGGGGTGATGTGGTCTCTGGAGCGGGAGTGGGTGAGTAGCCTGGCAGCAGAGTTCTGTACGTATTGTAGTTTTTGTAGATGGGAGGAGGGAAGACCATACAGGAGGCTATTGCAGTAGTCGAGTCGTGAGGATATAAAAGCATGAATTAGGGTTTCAGCAGCGGATTTGGAGAGAGTGGGACGGAGGCGGGCGATGTTGCGGAGGTGAAAGAAGGCAGTTTTGGAGATGTGACGGATGTGGGGTTGGAAGGAGAGAGTCTGATAGAAGATGACGCCAAGGTTCTTGATCTGAGGGGAGGGGGTGACTGAGTGACCGTCTATGGAGAGCTTGAAGTCCTGGGTGGAGGGTAGGAGGGATTTGGGGCCGATGATGATGATTTCAGATTTGTTACTATTGAGTTTTAGAAAATTGGTGGTCATCCATGATTTTATTGCAGATAGGCAGGTGGTGAGGGTGGAAACAGTGGCAGCGCTGATTGTTTTGGTGGAAAGGTAGAGTTGGGTGTCGTCGGCGTAACAGTGAAATTGGAGTCCATGATGGCGAATGATGTGACCAAGGGGTAGGATGTACAGAATGAAAAGGAGGGGACCAAGCACCGAGCCTTGAGGGACACCATGGGTTACTGAAATGGAGTGGGATGAGCAGTTGTTAATGGAGATGAATTGCTGTCTGTCTAAAAGACTTAAATCTTGGCCTTCTTCTTGAGATGCTGGTTTGTGATTTGTGAGAAAATGGGGGTATTTTTTACCCTACTTTTTCAAATCATCAATGTATGAAGCAGCAATGATAAAGGACCCAATTGCAGGCAAGTGAGCACAAAGCCAGAGTTCAAGTCTATTTTTAGGTGAATATCACATAGAGCTGATTTTAAACCACTAGATTTATGTTGCAAACTTCTGTTAAAACAGAAATCTGGATGCATTGCGCTAAAGTGCTGCAGGGTTCCCATGCGTCCTGGAAAACCTGGAAAACCTGGAAAACAGTTGACCAGTTTTGCAGTACTGGAAAACACCTGGAAAATGGGAGAAAAAGTAAAATGTCCTGGAAAATCACATATAGTCCTGGAAAATGATTCCAACATGGCTGCGTTTGACCTGACCCTATTAACAAAACACATCCCCATTCATTGAAAGTTGAGTGCACGCTGTGCTGGAACAGACAGCGACACTGCACAACTTTTTTCACATCTTTTCTCCTTCACTTCATAATCATGCATTCACAGAAAACGGGGGTATGTTGTTTATGTTTTATGGTACATTTGGCTCAATTAACGTACTCTAGCTCAGTTGTTCTCAAAGTGGGGTCCTGGGACCTCTGGGGGTCTGCGAACCATAGCGTGGGGGTCCGTGAAATAATTTGAATACATTTCTAGTAAATCATTGTCATTACAAAACAGCATACACACCATTGTTATGATACCATTTGGTGGCTCAAAGGGATATGTGAGTCTTGTGACTGTTAATTTTCTGAAAGCGTTTAAGGTCAATTACTTGAAAAGTCTAAATGCTGTCATGTTGAGTCCACAAGGAATAAAATGACCCTCTGTTTTAAAGTATACAAGTGGTGTTTACTTGATTCAAATTGAAGTGTTATCTGTTTATCACTATGGTACAGGTCTGAAGTATTTACATTGATACGTTTTACAATACAAATAGTTCCAAGGGCAACTAAGAGTGCAAATGGTAGAAAGCATGTGCTTTAGTGATGGGAAGTTGGGCTCTTTTCAGAGACCCGGCTCTTTTAACTCAGCTCCCAATAAGAGCCGGTTCTTTCGACTCCCGACCGGCTCTTAATTTAGGATCTTTTGTAGCCGTATATTTTACCTTAATTTTGCGTTAATGGTTTGTGTTAAAAACCCTTTTACGTACAGTGTTTTTATGAGAAGCCTTATAATTGCCCAACTGTGTGCATTTATTCTGTTACAAAATCTTTATCACCCTGATCCTAGGGTTATGATTAGAGTTAGGGTTTTGATAAGGGTAAGGGTTGTGATTAGGGTTATGATTAGGGTTGTGGTTAGGGTTAGGGTTGGGGCTAGGGTTAGGGTTGTGTTTAGGGTTAGGGTTGTGGTTAGGGTTAGGGTTGGGGCTAGGGTTAGGGTTGTGTTTAGGGTTAGGGTTGTGATAAGGGTTATGATTAGGGTTGTGTTGAGGGTTAGGGTTGTGATTAGGGTTATGATTAGGGTTGTGTTTAGGGTTAGGGTTGTGATTAGGGTCAGGGTTAGGGTTGGGGTTAGGGTTAGGGTTGGGGTTAGGGTTATGATTAGGGTTAGGGTTGTGATTAGGGTTATGATTAGGGTTGTGTTTAGGGTTAGGGTTGTGATTAGGGTTAGGGTTGGGGTTAGGGTTATGATTAGGGTTAGGGTTAGGGTTAGGGTTATGATTAGGGTTGTGTTTAGGGTAAGGGTTGTGGTTAGGGTTAGGGTTGGGGTTAGGGTTATGATTAGGGTTAGGGTTGTGATTAGGGTTATGATTAGGGTTGTGTTTAGGGTAAGGGTTGTGGTTAGGGTTGGGGCTAGGGTTAGGGTTAGGGTTGGGGTTAGGATTAGGGTTAGGGTTGTGATTAGGGTTATGATTAGGGTTTAGGGTTAGGGGGTTAGGGTTAGGGTTGGGGTTAGGGTTAGGGTTATGATTAGGGTTATGATTAGGGTTGTGTTTAGGGTTAGGGTTGTGATTAGGGTTAGGGTTGGGGTTAGGGTTAGGGTTAGGGTTGTGATTAGGGTTAGGGTTGTGATTATGGTTAGGGTTAGGGTTGTGATTAGGGTTAGGGTTATGATTAGGGTTAGGATTAGGGTTGTGATTAGGGTTTAGGGTTAGGGGGTTAGGGTTAGGGTTGTGATTAGGGTTAGGGTTAGGGTTGTGATTAGGGTTAGGGTTAGGGGGTTAGGGTTAGGGTTGTGATTAGGGTTAGGGTTGTGATTAGGGTTAGGGTTAGGGTTGTGATTAGGGTTAGGGTTGTGATTAGGGTTAGGGTTGTGATTAGGGTTAGGGTTGTGATTAGGGTTAGGGTTAGGGTTATGATTAGGGTTAGGGTTGTGATTAGGGTTAGGGTTAGGGTTGTGATAAGGGTTAGGGTTGTGATTAGGGTTAGGGTTAGGGTTGTGATTAGGGTTAGGGTTAGGGTTGTGATTAGGGTTAGGGTTAGGGTTGTGATTAGGGTTAGGGTTGTGATTAGGGTTTAGGGTTAGGGTTGTGATTAGGGTTAGGGTTAGGGTTGTGATTAGGGTTAGGATTAGGGTTAGGTTTAGAACCAGCACTAAACTTAAGCATATAGAACCAGAACGAAACTCATGCAAACAGAAACCAGAATCAAACTCAACCAGAACCGTACCAGGACCGAACCAGAACCGAACCAGAACCGAACCAGAACCGAACCAGAACCGAACCGAAACCGAACCGTACCAGAACCAAACCAGACTTGAACCAGAACCAAACCAGAACCGAACCGAACCAGACCCGAACCAGAACTGAACCAGAACCAGAACCATACCAGAACCGAACCAGACCCGAACCAGAACCGTACCAGATCTGAACAAGAACCGAACCGAACCAGAACCGAACCGAACCAGACCCGAGCCAGACCCGAACCAGACCCGAACCAGAACCGAACCAGAACCATACCAGAACCAGAACCGAACCATACCAGAACCGAACCAGAACCGTACCAGAACCGAACCAGATCCATACCAGAACAGAACCAGACTTGAACCAGACTTGAACCAGAATCGAACCAGAACCGAACCAGAACCAAACTCAAGCAAACTGAACCAAAACCAGAACCAAACTCAAGCAAACAGAACCAGAACCAACTCAGGTAAACAGAACCAGAACCAAACTCAAGCAAACATTATTAACGTCTTCAGGTTGGCATTGAGAAAAATCAGATGCCTCAGCTTGGATGGGCTGGTCCGATTTCTCCTCTCAGTTAGTATTTGCCCGGTCTTCAAGAAGGCTCTCTCTGAAGGAACAGATGAAGCCACGATACACAGCCTCCCCTCCATCACCTGTATCCTATATCCTCACATATGATTGGCTGCATGGCCGCCATGCTGACCAATCAAAACAAAGTTCTGCTGTGAGCAGAGCTGGGGCTGAGCACTGAGAGAGCTAAGCAGGGAAAGGAAAAAACTGGGAGCCGGCTCTCTCTCGATGCGAGCCGGCTCTTCTGATTCACTATAAAGCATCGACTCTCAGAGCCGCAGCTTTTGATCATGACACATCGCTAGCTAACAGAAGTACTTTCAGCCATGAGCCTGTTCAGAGACAATTAGGAAGAAAAGGAAATGCGGACAAACAACCACCGAGAAAAGTGCTTTACATCGGTTCACCAGAGGAAGTGAAAACTTCATGTCTGCAACGATATTGTGGTTTCTTCTGAGATTACGCTCGAGAACTGAAAACACATCTGACACATATTGGTAGCCACTGGATTTGAATACAGGAAGTGTTCTGGTTAATGTTTTCAGTCTGAGTAGTACTGACAAATCTCACATCGGCATGCTTTAGTGTCTGCAGGAAAACAGTCTGTATGGTGGAACTCTGACCACAGTAGTATTCTGACTGCCAACTATACAAGCAAACAAATATTTTTAAAGTTGTTTTCCCCTCCTCTTGAAGACCGGGCCTGACAAAGATTGCATTTTTGCTTTTTATAAATCTCCATCAGGATGTTAATGTTTAGTCATCCATGACTAAAAGCAAGCCAAGAGACGCACATCTTCAAACAAATACAATACGACTACACGTTAAAAGATGTTCACACACTCTGCAGCTGTAGCTCAGTGGTAGAGCGGGTCGTTTCTCAATCAGAAGGTCGGTCGGGGGTTTGATCCCAGGTCCTGCTGTCCACATGGCAAAGTGTCCCTGAGTAAGACATTTAACCTCAAACTGCCTGGTGGCTGTGCCAGCGGTGTGTAAATGGGATTAGTTAATACTGTACTTTACAAAGCTGCCTGTGCCACCAGTGTATATATGAGTGAGTGTGACAGGTACTGAACATAGACTATATAATAAATGGACGTAGTATCCATGACGTCACCCGTCTGTTTCTGAAGCGCTGCTTATCATTGCCGGCTGCCATATTGGAAATGCTTGAGGGTTATATAGTCAATAGTTTGAGGGATCACAGAACTGAGAGAGTTTTGATACAGATGGTATCTGTTTGATCACTTAATAATGGAAGCCAAGAGAGACACTGAAATTCACTTGTTGAGGAGAAGAAGGAAGTGACTGGAGACCACTGGAGAAATAAAATACTGAGGAGGCCAACATGACACAACCCAAGGCTTTCCCAAACTTCAACACTGCTTTGAGAGGAAATAATACAATTATTTAGCGTCTTCTGTGAATAACCAGGAACCATTACAACACTAACAGCTTTGATTTTTAAGTTTCTAGTTGTTTTGATATTTTTACTTTACCTTTCTGTGAAATCTTAACTTCTGTCTTTGTTAGTGACCCGAGCTGAAACTTCTGTCTTTCAAAAGTCCTCCCACAAAGGAAAAATCTTCTCATCTGTTCAATGTGCACAGATCCAACTGGCAGAGCAGCAGAATGATCTTCGCTATGTGACTGTTCACTTTGCTGAAAATCAGGAGGATCCTGTTTACTCCAACATCAAACCAGATAAACCCAAAAGAAACAAGAAAACAAAGAAGGAAGAAGAAGAAGAAGAAGGAGGGATGATGGTTGAGTACTCTGCTGTTAGATTTAACACCGCCAGAACAGCCCAGAGGTAAGCAACTCCTCACAGAACGTTAACTTACATCGTAATTATTATGAAAACTCTTGTTTATGACTTTAATGTGATCACTGTTGGGCTGTAAACATTCAATCTGAACACCCTATTTATTTCATGTTTCTCTTAAAACCAGCGGTCAGGAAACTGTGGAGGATTCAGCTGCATTGTACACTACAGTCAACAAACCCACCAAAGTACATGGACGCAGAAACCTCTAGTCTACTTCATCCTTTGAATCCTGATAAGAAGTCACTCTGAGCATCAAACTCAAGATCATTCGGACATTGTAAACAGTAAGGCCTGCTTTGCTTTGACTGTGAACGGACAAGGAGAATCATCTTTATATGTTTTCTCCTTTTGCTCTGAAATAGTCTTACCAAGTTTTACATTCCAGTTAAGCAATCTCTCTTTTTATTTAAAAAAAATCTATTTCTGACTTTTTATCTTGAATACATTTTTATATTGCTCTGAAAAATGAGTAGATGTTAATAAACATATAGAACACCATGCATTGTTGCATTATATTAATTGGTGTTGAAGGATGGGGTTAGGGAAAAGGGGTTTTACTGGCTGTTTTCATGACTTCCCTCCATACATGGATGATGACTTTAACCTGTTTCAATACTTTCATTTTCATTAACAGCAGCTAACAGTAGTGATGGGAAGTTCGGCTCTTTTCAGAGAGCCGGCTCTTTCGACTCCCTGTTTGAAAACCCTTTTACGCACAGTGTTTTTATGAGAAGCCTTATAATTGCCCATTTTTGGGCATTTATTCTGTTCCAAAACCTTTCTTACTTTTGTTTAGTGTTTTAATCAAACTTTTTTATTGCACGATTTAACAAAGAACTGCGAACAAATCCACAGAACAGAACCAGAACCAAACTCAAGCAAACAGAACCAGAACCAAAACTAAACCCAAGCAAACAGAACCAGAACCAAACTCAAGCAAACAGAACCAGAACCAAACTCAAGCAAACAGAACCAGAACCAAACCCAAGCAAACAGAACCAGAACCCAACTCAAGCAAACAGAACCAGAACCAAACTCAAGCAAACAGAACCAGAACCAAACTCAAGCAAACAGAACCAGAACCAACTCAAGCAAACAGAACCAGAACCAAACTCAAGCAAACAGAGCCAGAACCAACTCAAGCAAACAGAACTAGAACCAACTCAAGCAAACAGAACCAGAACCAAACTCAAGCAAACAGAACCAGAACCAAACTCAAGCAAACAGAGCCAGAACCAACTCAAGCAAAGAGAACCAGAACCAAACTCAAGCAAACAGAACCAAACTCAAGCAAACAGAACCAGAACCAAACTCAAGAAAACAGAACCAGAACCAACTCAAGCAAAGAGAACCAGAACCAAACCCAAGCAAACAGAACCAGAACCAACTCAAGCAAACAGAACCAGAACCAACTCAAGCAAACAGAACCAGAACCTAACTCAAGCAAACAGAACCAGAACCAATTCAAGCAAACAGAACCAGAACCAAACTCAAGCAAACAGAACCAAACTCAAGCAAACAGAACCAGAACCAAACTCAAGAAAACAGAACCAGAACCAACTCAAGCAAAGAGAACCAGAACCAAACCCAAGCAAACAGAACCAGAACCAACTCAAGCAAACACAACCAGAACCAAACTCAAGCAAACAGAGCCAGAACCAACTCAAGCAAACAGAACCAGAACCAAACTCAAGCGAACAGAACCAGACTGGATCAAACATTATTAAAGTCCTCAGGTTGGCATTGAGAAAAATCAGATGCCTCAGCTTGGATGGTCTGATCCGGTTTCTCCTCTCAGTGAGAATTTGCCCGGTCTTTGAGAAGAACCCTAACCCTAACTCCCTCAGAAGGAACAGATGAAGCCACGATAAACAGCCTCCCCTCCATCACCTGTATCCTATATCCTCACATGTGATTGGCTGCATGTCCGCCATGCTGACCAATCAAAACAAAGTTCTGCTGTGAGCAGAGCTGGGGCTGAGCACTGAGAGAGCTAAGCAGGGAAAGGAAAAAACTGGGAGCCGGCTCTCTCTGGATGTGAGCTGGCTCTTCTGATTCACTATAAATTATCAACTCTCAGAGCCGCAGCTTTTGATCATGACACATCACTAGCTAACAGAAGTACTTTCAGCCATGAGCCTGTTCAGAGACAATTAGGAAGAAAAGGAAATGCGGACAAACAACCACCGAGAAAAGTGCTTTACATCGGTTCACCAGAGGAAGTGAAAACTTCATGTCTGCAACGATATTGTGGTTTCTTCTGAGATTACGCTCGAGAACTGAAAACACATCTGACACATATTGGTAGCCACTGGATTTGAATACAGGAAGTGTTCTGGTTAATGTTTTCAGTCTGAGTAGTACTGACAAATCTCACATTGGCATGCTTTAGTGTCTGCAGGAAAACAGTCTGTATGGTGGAACTCTGACCACAGTAGTATTCTGACTGCCAACTATACAAGCAAACTAATATTTTTAAAGTTGTTTTCCCCTCCTCTTGAAGACCGGGCCTGACAAAGATTGCATTTTTGCTTTTTATAAATCTCCATCAGGATGTTAATGTACAGTAATCCATGACTAAAAGCAAGCCAAGAGACGCACATCTTCAAACAAATACAATACGACTACACATTAAAAGATGTTCACACACTCTGCAGCTGTAGCTCAGTGGTAGAGTGGGTCGTTTCTCAATCAGAAGGTCGGTCAGGGGTTTGATCCCAGGTCCTGCTGTCCACATGGCAAAGTGTCCCTGAGTAAGACATTTAACCTCAAACTGCCTGGTGGCTGTGCCAGCGGTGTGTAAATGGGATTAGTTAATACTGTACTTTACAAAGCTGCCTGTGCCACCAGTGTATATATGAGTGAGTGTGACAGGTATGACAGGTACTGAACATAGACTATATAATAAATGGACGTAGTATCCATGACGTCACCCGTCTGTTTCTGAAGCGCTGCTTATCATTGCCGGCTGCCATATTGGAAATGCTGAACTCAACATAACTGCGTCTGTGAAGTAAAGAGGCGGGCCTTTAGCCTTTTCGCTCACAGCTACAGTGTTCCCGCCTGTCAATCAAGTCAGCCACGCCAAGTGGTGGACAGTAACAAAGTAAATTTACTTGAGTACTGTACTTAAAGCTGGGGTTGGTAGTCTCGGAAAACCAGCATGAATTTGAATGTAGCTTTTCCTCATGACTCCGTCTAACCCCTCCCCTCCTCCCTCGGAGCTCCTCCAAAACGACGCCCCCCCGCTCACATGCACGAGCGCCGCTGATTCTCAACCATATGATGGTGACTGATTCAAAACCGGTCCTCACCAAAACATTATCATAGTGAAAGTTAAAAACACAAACAAACATGGCTGCTGTTAGCACTCACAACTGTCATGCTAGCATTATCCAGTTGTACCGGTGACACGATATCAGGAGAAAAGTTATAACACATATATAACACTGTAACAGCTCTACTGTTTGTTAAACGTGTTCAGTGTAGATGTTCTTAATTCCTACAGTGTTGACGGTCAGTGAAGGCATCAGGAGAGGTGTAGAGTGTGCGAGTGGGAGAGAGGAGAGGAGAAGTTTTTCATTCATTCAAACATTGATTGTTGTTTTGTTGGTTGGCGTGATCACAGCCGACAGTGACCGGTTATTAAAGATCAACGTGTTCACCAATCGGCTCGTCATCACTACAGCGTCCGGACGGACGCTACAGTACATCTACATTTTCTGTAGGACTTACTGAACGTCATTTATTATTCTGCTTGTTGGTGAGAGCTTTTTAGACTCTGATCCGGACTACAGTCCTGAGCAAAGCACCTCATCAGGTCAGAGGGGACAGGCCCGAGGACGAGCGAGAGGGGCAGTCAGTAGAGTCAGGGGAAGTAGAGGCAGGAGACGGGGACTCAGAGGAGTGCACGCCGGGGAAATGTACGCGCAGGAGGAGGGCAGAACGGCTGGACGGGATTTGATTGGTTTAAAATTTGGGGAGCCAAAAAACGGTGATTGGTTGGTGTTTTCCCAGGTTTACTCCGGCTGTAGATAGCAGTTTTTTTCCACTCTTTTTTATGAACACATCATGTAATGATTGCCATCAGGACATAAAGATCATTTTAACCAGTATAACAAAAAGTGTATCTAAATCTGATTACCAACCCCAGCTTTAAGTACATCTTGTGAGTATCTGTACTTTACTTGAGTATTATTTTGGGGGAAAACCTATTACATTTACCTAGTTACTCACTACTTTTGCTTTGACGTCAGCTCATGAATTTCCTTCTCTTTTCTGAAATCAGATCCCTAAGACTGTAAATGTGTTTGTAGAGGTGGTAATGATTTTTTAAGTTCTCCACCTAGGCACCCATGTCCATATCTTTAGCCTGTTTTAGAGGTTTTAGAAATGAAGAATGATACGTATCGTTTAAAATGTTCTCCCTGTTTCCCACTCTGCACAAACGTACAAACATTCACAGTCCAACCTGAGAGAGCGTGTTGAGCTACGTAACATTTGTTTCATGCCAGATGAACATTTCAAACTAAGTTGTCTGTGCTTGAAGTTACTTAGCTGCTGTTTTTATTCCGTGGTATAGTTTTTAGAGATTTCAAGTATTGGTTTCTAAATAAACATAATGTAACATAATGTACTCCTATGTATTCTTGACTTCAGTTATGTATTGTGAAAATATCTTTAGAAATTTTTGAAGAAGTACTTTGAATACTTAAAGGTGACATATCATGCAAAATGGACTTTTTAATGGTTCTCTACCTGAAATATGTGTCCCTGTCTACAAACCCCCCGAAAATGAAAAGAATCCATTCTGCCCCTGTTCTGATTTCTCCACCTTTCTGTAAATGTGTGCTGAAACGAGCCGTTTCAGACTTCCGTGTTTTTGTTACGTAACAACAATATCCGGTCTGTCACGGAGTCAGAGCTCAGAGCTTGTTCAGCCCATAGACTGTATAAAATAATACTGAACCCCTCCTCCGTTTTTCATTCCCTGCACACATGCGTGCTAACAAGGAGCTTAGGAGGGAGGCATGCTAGTTGTAGGCTGTCTTAATAAACACAAAGGTCGGTTTTACTCCCCACGTCTGCAGATTTGAAGATCTAGTGGATGATTTTTATTTATCATGGATAAGTGCTAATGCCAGTTAGCATAGCTACATAGCTACATGTCGTAGCTGTAGCTGCGTACCAAGACACACGACTACATACTGATAAATAAAACAACAAGAAACACTAAATCTGTGACCAATCCTTCAGAAAGGTCCTGCTACAGGCGCCTCTCCGTCAGGATCAGATTCTGGATCAGATTCAGAGGGTTGAAGTAACGTGATCTCTGAGCAGCCGTATATATTCAGCCAACATGTAAACATTAGATCAACGTGCTGGAGAGCCGAGGCACAGCCACTTCCTGAGGGGGCGTGGTCAGAGAGAAAACAGAGTGTTCTGAGGACTGCTGAAGAAGAGGGTTTTTCAGGCAGACCAAAATCTGATTTCAAAGTGTTTTTTTGAGCATAAACTTTAAAGACATGTTTTGGGGACCTCTTAGACCAATATATATTGATGAAAAAAGCGTGATATGTCACCTTTAAGTATTTTCAAAAGCAAGTACTTCAGTACTTTAACTCAAGTAATAATTTGAGAGAGCAACTTTCACTTATATTGGAGTAATATTTAACCAGGAGTATCTTTACTTTGACGTAAGTAATGAAGCTGTGTACTTTGTCCACCACTGACCACTTCCTTACTTGGGAAAAACTTGTCAGTTAAAATCTACAAAAACACCAAGTTATAAAAAAAATTACCCCCATATAGTGTGTGCTTATAGAGAAATAAGCTATTCAGACCTAATCCGTTTTTAAACCAGGCTGTAAACATGTTTATTTCTGCTGTAAAGATCGTCTTCTTTGAATGGGTGTGTATGTGGTTTTCAGTGTTTCTGCAGCCAGCCTCTAGTGGACGCTCCATGAACTGCAGTTTATAACACTTCAGCATGGGCTTCATATTTTAAGACCGGATGTTGCCGCTTGGTACTGAACAAGCTCTTTGAGTGTGTGGAATCTTGATTAATATCCTCTATTATAATCATGCATTTTCTTTTCAATATAATCATGTTTTTCTTATTATGCTCATGTATTCTTCTTTTAACAATTATATTCATATGTTTTCCATTTTATATGTTTTATTGAAGAAACCAGCAAATAGTAAGGCATAAGGCCAGAGATCTGTGCAGATCTCTGAATAAAGGTGAGACTGAGGTCAGAGCCCCAGCTTCTGCAAGATTCAATGTAGGTTCAGCTTAGAGGTGGAAAAGTTCATCTATTTATAAGTTGTATTGCAAAGATCAAAGAACCAATCCTAGCTTTATATTACATTTAAAGCTAAGCGAAGGGGATTTTTGGTAACTATGCTAAATGTGTTGGTAGATAAAAGAGCCGATGTACGCTTTTAAGAGTTGTTGATATGTGCTTTTGATAACCGAATGTCATAAGATGAATAGGAATATCAATCAATCAATCAATCAATCTTTATTTGTATAGCGCCAAATCACAACAAACGTTATCTCAAGACGCTTTTACAAACATAGGAGGTCTAGACCACTCTATGTCAAATTATGAACAGAGACCCAACACCAAGACAGGGTAAGACTCAGTCTGACCCCACCTTAATCCATCATGAGCATTGCACATCGCAGTATTTAGCTAGTTACAGTGGTGAGGAAAAACTTCCTTTTAACAGGCAGAAACCTCAGGCAGAACCAGACTCATGTTAGACAGCCATCATGCCTCGACTGAGTTGGGTCTGGAAAGACAGATAGAGGGGAGTAAGAGAGAGAGGTGATAGTGATGAGACGAGTCGTAGAAGCTGTTGCTGCTGGAGTCCAGCACGTCCGTATCAGCTGGAGTCCAGATCGTCCACAGCAGGAGGACGTCTACGGCAGCTCAGAGGAATCTACGAGACAATGGTGCTCAGGGACTCCAGAAAGGTCTATGGTTAGTAACTTTAATGGGACAGGCAGAGTTAAAGTAAGTGATGAAGGGGTTGGGGGGAAGAAGGTGAGCTAGGATCCCAGTGTCAGTGTGCCAGTTCCCCCGGCAGTCTAGGCCTATAGCAGCATGACAAAAGCTGGTCCAAGCCTGATCCAGCTTAACTATAAGCTTTATCAAAAAGGAAAGTTTTAAGTCTACTCTTAAAAGTGGTAATATGTGCAGACGTGCGCTTTTTGAAAATCACTAGACCAAAGTAAATGTCCCTGTTGCTTCCTGAGTATTGTATTTACCCGACATGACCTTTGTCTCACCCTTGATTGCAATTCACCCACACCTGTTCCCCCCCCCTTTTTTTCCCCCTTTCTTTTCTTTTTCCTTACGTATAAACAACTGTATTAAAGGTCACACGTACACATGTTTTCCCCCCTCCCTTTTTCCTCCCTTATTTTTGAAGAACTATAAAGTATTGATCATCTCTGTCACTCAGCGGAGAACTTCAGATGCTCTTGAGTATGCTGTAACTTCTCTCTCATGCTGCATGAATAAACTCTGTGTGTAAACTTTGATACTGAGTTCGAAGCCTCATTTCTGGTCACTGCTCCGCTGGACGATCACCTCACGGCTGGGTCACCCCACCACAAGTGGCCAGAAGACTGGAGGAAGCACTATAAAAATCTAGTTCATTCACCATTTTTTTTCCTCTCTGTTTTATGAAGATGTGTCCACTCACATGTCAAAGCAGATGAAAATGCATGTGAAAGCATGCCAGGCCAGCAGGTGGTGGAAATGTGTATCCAGTCTGTCACATTTAACACCATTAAAGAACATTCTGCACATGTGTATTGAGTGTCCCAATAAATGTGTGAATCAGGTCATTTAGCCAGCAAAGCCCTGGTTGTACGTCTTTTTGATAACCCTGCTCCATTATCAGCCATGAGGACAAAACATTATATCAAAAGGAAATTAACTAAACGTTAGCAGCAAAGCAGGTTTAGTGCCAACAGGCTGTAACTTGAGTTAATCTCTTGACTTTAAACTGATGTGTTTTTTGAACTGGCCCATCCTTGATGTTAATCAACTAGAGAGGAAGGAAATGTAGTCATGTGACGCCCTGATATCCGTCTTCTGCTCTCTGAAACACATCTGCAAAGACGTCGTGCTTCATCATTGTAAGTTAAATACTTCATCATTAAGTCTGATGCTTTTTATTTTAACTTTAGTGTAGTTACTTCTATAACTCTTTGTGGTTTATTCTCTAAGGTCACAGAGTCAGATGAGAGGAGCAGCGATGAGTTTGACTGCAGCAGTGAGCGGATCTGTCGTCTTCCTTCTCTTCGTGTCAGGTACGCTAAATGTGCAGTTTTTGGTGTATCTCAAACGTGACAGATTTTAGGATTGTCTCTTTTCATCCAGGATTTGTAACTGTTGTTTTTTTTGTTAAGTCTGCTCAGCACTATCACATGCTCTGAACTAAGGGTATTATGGGTGTTATTTGAGGGTGTTTCCATCAGTATTGACGTCTGTTTTTATGTCTTTGTGTTGTAAAAATGTTGCATTATCAATATTAGTGATGGGAATACAGTTCTTTTGGCTGGGCTCACTACAAAGAGCCGGCTCTTTCAGCTCCCATGTGGCTCCTCAGATTTTTTCTTGTTTGAATGACTGTATTACCTAAAATAATGTTAAATGATATGTCAAATGAATTACTAATGTAAAAAAACATACATTATATCAGATGTATTGTGTATCATTTAAAAGGCTTTATTTATATTCTCAACACAGAGCAGAGTTCTACAGAAATTAAATTATAAAGTACAAAAACAAGACTCATCTCAAGTAGACAAAAAGGTCCGATCTCTGATGTCTGTATATTATTTATAAACTTTTGAACACCTTCATTAACAGCAGGTTCCCTTCACTGTCTTTATTCTTCACTTATTGCACTGATGGATAAACAGTTCTAATGTCCATGACCTGGATGACTGAGATCCTTCACAGACACTTCTAATGTGCAGGTTTTTTGTGGACCCAGATTGATGACATTTTCACCTTACACAGTCTACACTCTGCCTTTAAACTGTCTATGCCGTTTAAATGTGTCTAAAGTTTACTGTGTTTCCTGCAGTCACTCGTTTTCACACCTTTCCAGTGCGTTCTCTGTCTGTCGCGCATGTTCTCCCTCTCGTCTCCCTCCTGTTGGTGCTCACTGTGCTGTGTGTGTCTGTAACCCCTCCCCTCCCTGTTCTGCTCAATGTAGACACGTGATTGGTCAAGACGCCACCATGTCTTGACCAATCACGTGAGCCTTTAACAAAAAAAGACGAGAGAAAGAAAAAAAAAAAGGCTCCCATCGTTCACTTCAAAGAGCCGGCTTTTAGACCCGGATCGTTCCAACCAACACATCACTAATCAATATCAAATATAAATGAATAATATGTAGTTAGCTTTAAGGATAGTTCTTATGTTTGTGATGGATTCCTAGTCCTAGTGAAAACAAGTTAAACCATGCAACTAAGTACACATGCTTTTTAATTTCAAGAGCTCTTACCAGCAGCAGAGCGTCTGTGGTTTCTGTGATGAGGTGATAACTTTCTATCAGCAGGAACTTTGTAGATATGTTGAAATGTGCAGCATTCAGAATCAATCTGATTAAAGATTTCAAATTCACAGTTTTCATAAACGCTGAATAAAGTGATCAGATTAAGGTGTGTGTGAACATGCGTCAGTCCTTTTTGAGCTGAAATGTTCTCCAGTTTAATGTGTCTAAAATTACTGAAGAAGATGCTTCCTCCACATGCTCCTCTTAAAAAAAGTTATATTTAAAAGCAAAGCTATTTTGCCACACACCTCTGCATGTCGCTCCCTCCACAAGAGATTGCATTGTCCTCCTCTCATGTGGGTATATGTTTTGAACTTGGTTTATTTTTTTAGAGTCTCTGGTAAGAAAAGTTGTTGACTGCAGATGAATTTTGCTTTGCTGCTCCATTCCAGCAACAACAAGAGTGGAAACTTGTACTAATAGTTTTACCCCAACCAGGAAGACATGACCACATGTCCTAGGTTTTTGTCCGATCAACTCCAAACGATGTGCATTCTATAGTAGACACATTAAAGATGAAAATTTGTCAAACAGAATTTCCTTCATCAAAAATTGTGGGCGTGGCAGAGGGTCAAAGTTGGAGCTTTTTTTGGCAATCTGCCAAAACTTAAAACCTCAGTAACTCACATGCAATGTTGGAGCAGGACCAAATTTCAATATTTTGGTGGTCCCGTGAAAAAACTCCCAAAATTGGCTCATTAGCGCCCCCTTCAGTTTGCAAATTTCAAAAGGCTAGCCCTTCAAGACAGTTGAAGATACATGCATGATATTTGTTTTGCATATGTATCATGCCAAGACCTACAAAAAAGCCTCTTGACGCCATAGTGAAATCCTAACAGGAAGTCAGCCATTTTGATTTGAAATCCTCACACCCGATTCGCAAGGGTACGAAACAGTATTTAAACAGACTTTTCCTACAATTTTGCTCCGATCAAGTCCCAACCATGCACATTCAATAGTAGACGCATTGAGGATGCAATGAAGTCAATGAATGTGGGCGTGGCAGAGGGTCAAAGTTGGAGGTTTTCTTGGCGATCTGCCAAATACTTAAAACCATTATATCTCTCACATACAATGTTAGATCAGGACCAAATCATTCATGCATGATAAGTGTGCACGTCTGAATGCATCTGAATGCAAATATTCACTTATATCTTATAACGCCCCGTACTGGCAACAGGAAATCACGTTTACTTTGTGATGTATAGCTCCTCCTCTTTTGAATGTTACTCATCTAATGTGCTCAGAAAAGCTCTTCACACCTCCATTAAGCATCACTGCTCACACTGTGACCTGTCATTAAGGGGCGTGTCTCTGGTGACGCCTCAAACTATGACGTCTCGCCATGAAACTAAAACATTTATACTTCAATCATACAGCATTCATTCTCATTCAAATTTCAAGGTGCACCCCTCAACACACCTATGGGTTATTTTCTCTGATACAGTCATAGCACCACCTTCTGGAAATACATGGTACCGACTTTTACATACAATCTCAAATCTCTTCCAAATTTGACATATTTCATCGCGGTCCCAGCCTGAACTCATCTACATATTCAGTTTGCTCATAGGACTAGCGCCACTTGTTGGACACAAGAGGTATTTCCTGTAATAAAGTGTTTTTAACTGTCTAGTCAAAAGCAGTACTACAACGTACGCTGTGCTTCAAACTGCACAGGTATGCTCACAGTTTGAGCCGAGGCCTTATTAAGGTCGAGTTTGTCTGTACCTGCAGCACAGTAACGGCTTGTGCGAAGGCAGGTTGTGCTGCACATGAGGCGGTTGTTGCAGGTGTGCGAGGGCTTGTTCCATGCTGCTTGCAGCTTTCATTTAAATTTCCTTTTTTTATTCCAGCCTGTAAACTGCATGATAGGTTACAGCTACAACATAGCATTAAAATCAGGCAAATAATCTTTAGTCAGCACGTGTTTTTGTGACAATTTGGTAAACATGATCTGTAATAGGATGTCTGATGGTTTATGATAGTGAAGCTAGTCAAATATCATATTGATTCACTTTGCATCTTTAACCCTCCTGTTATGTTGTGAGTCAAATTGACCCTTTATACAGTTAAAACATCTAAAAAAAAAATGTAAAAAGTATTTTTTCAATATGAAACGTCTTTGCTTGGCTTAATTGGTGAAATCAACATATAAAATTAAAATGGTTCATTTCACATTTTAGGCAATATATGCCTTCCAAACCAGCTAAAAACAGCCTAAAAATCTGGGCAGCATGTGACAGAGGAGGTGTTTCCTGTAAATGTATCAACATCACTTCATTAAAAAAAAAAATCAAAAAAAAAAAAAAAAATCTATGTCTATTTAGGTCTTTCCAATGTACATTAAAAAAATTTGAATGTGAATTTTCATTAAAAACAAGTGAGTTATCCTCATTGAACCATGATCTGTGAGAATAAAGAACACCATTGCACCAAATATTGATTTAAATGGTTAGTAATGGAGTTAATAATGAGATTAAAAAAAAATGTTTATTGGGATTTTTTCAAAGTTCTGACACTTCTGGATAATTAAACACGCCCCGGGTCAAATTGACCCAGGAACATTATAGCTGTTCCTGAGAAAGGAACATAACAGGAGGGTTTAGTAATGTTTAATTGTTATAAATGTTGTTTCTTTCTCTTTTGTTTCAGTGGTACAGGCTCAGGATGACTGGGGAGTGACTTACCCTTCTCTTCAGATCTGTGCCTTAAAAGGATCCACAGTGGAAATACACAGCACCAACACATATCCATCATCCACAATCCATGACCCGAATATTACAGTTGAGGAAATACTCTGGTTTACAAAACTGAAAGATAAAGAGCCGTTAGACCTGAGGGTGGACTCAGATTACACTGGTCGTGTGCAGTATGTTTGGGATGAACGCATCTGTACTCTGATCATCAAAGACCTGAAAGAGAACGACTCAGCTGAGTACAAATTCAGTGCCAAGACAAACCAACCAAATGGAAATGTTACTGGTGAACCTGGAGTCACTTTGAAAGTCACAGGTGACATTTTCATACCAATCATTCCCACATACTGTAATTATCAAGGAAAGACTGATTCCTTCGTTATTAGCCGTCGTGTATAAAATTGGACTTGTTTTATTCACATTTCTAGATCTGCAGGTGAATGTGTCGGGATCAACAACTCATGCAAGGCTGACGTGTCACAGCAGCTGTGAGGTATCTGATAATCCGTCGTATATTTGGTTCAGAAATGGAAAGGAGATCTACAGAGGCTCTTCTTTTCGAGCCCCTGTCAATGAAGACAACACATATCACTGCGCTCTTCAAGAACATGAAGACTACCCCTCTCCTGCAGTGTGTGAGTTTTCCCTTTCTTAACATAAACTCCACCATACAGTTCATGGATTGAATGTCAACTGTGATATTTTAAAGGAGTTTCTATTCATTTTACACATTTTAAAAGTTTCCATCTCACATGAAAATGCTTGTTTCCTCCTTCAGATCTTCCAAAAGATGCCTATGTGTCACTAAGTCCCTCTGATGACATCGTAGAGAGAGAATCAGTGAATCTCACCTGTAGCAGTGATGCTAACCCAGCAGCAGAGTACACCTGGTACAAGAAGAACAGCCGTAGACAGCATCCTTTAGTGACAATAGTACAACCGAACTTCACATCCATCAAAACCTCTGACTCTGGAGAGTACTTCTGCACAGCTGACAACGGGCTGGGGAGTATAGCCTCTGGATCCGTCTTTATTGATGTGCAATGTGAGTGAAACAGCTCAGTAATAGCAGCAAATAGCTTACAATGTCAATACGATACTAAGACTCCCTTTTTACCCCATTCAGATGCCCCCCAAGAGACTTTGGCGTCAGTGATTCCCTCCTCTGAGATAGTGGAGGGCAGGTCAGTGTATCTGGTGTGTAGCGGTGATGCTAACCCTGCAGCTAGTTATACCTGGTACAAGGAGACAGGAAAACGGAGAAGCAAAGTCTTGCCATCTTACTTCCTTTCTATCAAGTCGTCCGACTCTGGAAAGTATTACTGTGAAGCCGAGAACAAGCTGGGGAACAAGACATCAAGACGCGTCATTATTGATGTGGAATGTGAGTGAAACTGGTCCTTTAAAACGCTACATTAAGATCATAGCTGACAGCGTTTTGAGGCTACCTACTTTTTTCTTTCATTTCAGTTTTGGGTAATTTATGAGTGACCACCTAACGTCAGTGATAAGGCAGCACATTGGCATTAGATGAGTAAAGTTTAATTCATCGGATTTAGTGAGCCGCTACGTGACATCCAACTTGTCGTTTAGGGCATTATTAAAAAGAAGATGACGTTCAACTCTGATCTGTACGGTGCTACATGATGAGGCAGAGCTTAGAGCAATCGGGTGTTTGTCTAGTTTAGGTGTTGCTGTGCTTTCGAGTACTGTTGTCGTCAGTTGCTCCCATAAGCCAAAGGATTTTTAAGGGCGGGGTTGAAAGAGGAAAGAAAGAAAGAAAGAAATGTACTTTATTAATCCCCTGGGGGAAATTCAATTTTTCCACTCATGTTATTTTTTGGTCACGCTACATGCACAGTTTGGTGTATATACATACAATTTAATGCACAAAAATGCAGTGGACATGCACTTAGGGAGAGATGTCAGAGTGAGGATGCTGCCATCAACCAGCGCACCCCTAGCAGTTGGGGGCTCGGTGCCTTGCTCAAGGGCACCTCGGCACTGCCCAAGCAAGAGAACCAGCACCTCTCCAGCCACCAGTCCACCTGCCACACTTCGTCCATGCTGGGACTCGAACCGGCGACCCTCCGGCTGCCAAGCCAAGCCCCCATGAACTGAGCTACTCATGAGCCCAAAAGGGGGGCATGATGAAGAATGGGAGCCTTCTTAGCCTAACCCTGCCCCTTACAATGCGGCAACAGCTTCTACGACTCATCTCATCACTATCACCTCTCTCTCTTACTCTCCTCTATCCCTCTTTCAAGACCCAACTCGGTCGAGGCATGATGGCTGTCTAACATGGGTCTGGTTCTGCCTGAGGTTTCTGCCTGTTAAAAGGAAGTTTGTCCTCGCCACTGTAACTAGCTAAATACTGCGATGTGCAATGCTCATGATGGATTAAGGTGGGGTCATACAAATAAAGATTGATTGATGATTGATTGATTTGCAATGGTAAAGAAGGCAGATCTGTTACAGCCAGAGCATCTTTGCAAGAGCGTACAGTTTGCTACTACTAATGAATGTAAACAGGAACAGACAGAGAAGGAAACCAGATACAGGCGGTCCTTTAAGCTTGGAAAGTTAGAATAAATGTATGACTCTACCTTAGTGGGGCCTCCGGAACTGGGACGCTTGCACTCAGGAAACACTCGTTACGCAACTTCACTGTCTCTTTAAGACTTCTCGTGTTCAGCATGAATGTGATTGAAGTGATAAGATGCTATCGTTGCAGCCTTGGTGTTAGGCCCTTTTGCATTTTATACAAAAGATTAAAATGCCTATATCGTGTCAAATCGAAGAATTGTTTCCCCCTCCAGATGCTCCAAGGCTTCCCTCTGTGTCAGTGAGTCCCTCTGCTGTGATAGTGGAGGGCAGTTCAGTGATTCTGACCTGTAGCAGTGATGCTAACCCAGCTGCTGGTTACACCTGGTACAAGGAGAATGAAGACAAACCAAAAGCATCAGGACAGATCTTCAACATTAGTAACTTCAGAGCTAACAACAGTGGGAATTACTACTGTGAAGCCCACAATAAGAGAGGGCGTCATAGCTTCAACTTCCGTCTGACTGTAGCTTCAGGTAAGCTAATAGTTGAATTGTTTTCACCTGCATCAGACCAGATTCACGTGTTTCTATGTACGATCTTATAACTGAGGAACAGACGAGTTAACACAAAGTATGAAAAGGATATATCATATTTATCCTGCCCGTCAAGAGCCTCATACTGCTCTTTTTATTTCTAGGGATCTCAACATTCAAAATAAATATCACCAGGTTAATGCTGTTGGTCTTGGTGTTGATTCCTCTGCTTCTCCTGCTTCTGTGGATGAGGTGAAACTTAAGAAATCATCAATTCAATCACGTCTCTTTTATCATTTTCATCACATGCTTTGCTTCAAGGTTCACGACTTTGTTGTTTTTTTTAGTCGATCCTGGATGAAGAAAACTCTGAGCTCTGCAACTGAACCGGCTGATCCTCCAGAAATGATAGAGGTGAGAGAGACAGAAGTGATGAAGATGCAAAAAAGCATTTAAGATTTAAATGAAACGTTCAGAGTAATTGAATGAATAAGATTGAATATCTTTTAGAATAGATTTTAAGATTATTTTATTGGTTTTTAAAGCTCTTAATGGTCTTGGCCCTTCTTATTTATCAGATTTGCTTTTATCATATGAGCCAGTGAGAGCCCTCAGGTCTTCAGGTAGTGGACTTTTAATTGTACCAAACGTAAAAACTAAGACCCACGGTGAGGCAGCTTTTTATTATCACGGCCCACGCCTGTGGAACACCCTGCCTGAGGATCTGAGGGCTGCACAGAGCATAAATATTTTTAAAGGCAAACTCAAGACCGACCTTTTTAGTTTTGCTTTTAAACTAAGTTTTATTTTTATTCTTAACAGTTTTATCAATTTATTTATTTATTTATTTTAAGTCTCACATCTTATTTTTTTTTTAATGGTTTAATATTTTAGTCTTTTATCATCTTAGAAATGTATTTTACTTTGGTGATTTTAATTTCCTGTTTTGAGTTTTAACATCTTATTTTACCTCCAGTGTTTCCTCATTAAGATAACATGAGAGCGTTTCCTCAGTTCGTTCAGCAAATTATTTAGATTTTTTATTTATTTATTTTATTGTTTTTATTACTATTGTTGCATATTGTGTTGTTAACCTTAGTATTGTGGGGTGGGTTTGGGGTCGGGGCTAGGGGTGGGATCTATTTCTTAATTTATTCTATTTTGAGTTGTTTTTCTTGTACAGCACTTTGTGTTACAATGTCATTGTATGAAAAGCGCTCTATAAATAAAGTCTGATTGATTGATTGATATATTTCTAAAATAACTCTCATCCTCTGTCATCAGTTAACCTCTGGGCCAAAGTGTGAGAACACCGCACACATTGAAGACGGAGAGGAGCAGGACGACGTGGTGTGAGGTTCAGTCAGGTCAGAGCCTCCTGGATAAAGCAAGCAGACTTCAGATTCATGGTCACAATTCGAACTATAACTTTATTTTTTTTCATGATTTCCTTCAGATGCGTTTGAGACAGAGGCGGGACAGTGGATTGTAGAGCGAGGCTGACGGCCAAATTCCACCAGATCCATGTGCGGTCCGTCTCTGATCCGTCACAGCACCGGATCTGATAGGTTTCTATTCTAGTCAATGTGTTAAAGGGGACATATCGCGCTTTTTTCATCAACATTTATTGGTCTAAGAGGTCCCCAAAACATGTCTTTAAAGTTTATGCTCAAAAAAACACTTTGAAATCAGATTTTGGCATGCCTGAAGAGTCCTCTTCTTCATTCTTCATCAGAACACTCTGTTTTCCCTCTGACCACGCCCCCTCCGGAAGTGGATGTGCCTCGGCTCTCCAGCACGTTGATGTAATGTTTACATGTTGGCTGAATATACACGGCTGCTCAGAGATCGCGTTACTTCAGCCCTCTGAATCTGATCCTGACGGAGAGGCGCCTGTAGCAGGACCTTTCTGAAGGATTGGTCACAGATTTAGTGTTTCTTGTTGTTTTATTTATCAGTATGTCGACGTGTGTCTTGGTACACAGCTACAGCTACAGCTATGAACATGTAGCTATGTGGCTATGCTAACTAGCGCTAGCACTTATCCATGATAAATAAAAATCATCCACTAGATCTTCAAATCTGCAGACGTGGGGAGTAAAACCGACCTCTGCCAGAAAGGCAGCAGGACCTTTTCTGAAGGATTGGTCACAGATTCTGTGTTTCTTGTTGTTTTATTTGTCAGTATGTCGACGTGTGTCTTGGTACACAGCTACAGCTACGACATGTAGCTATGTAGCTATGCTAACTAGCGCTAGCACTTATCCATGATAAATAAAAATCATCCACTAGATCTTCAAATCTGCAGACGTGGGGAGTAAAACCGACCTTTGTGTTTATTAAGACAGCCTACAACTAACATGCCTCCCTCCTAAGCTCCTTGTTAGCACACATTTGTGCAGGTAATGAAAAACAGAGGAGGGGATTCAGTATTATTTTATACAGTCTATGGGCTGAACAAGCTCCGAGCTCTGACTCCGTGACAGACCGGATATTGTTGTTACGTAACAGAAACACGGAAGTCTGAAACGGCTCGTTTCACACACATTTACAGAAAGATGTAGAAATCAAAACAGGGACAGAATGGATTTTTTTCATTCTCGGGGGGTTTGTAGACATGCCAGGGACACATATTTCAGGTAAAGAACCATTAAAAAGTCAATTTTGCATGATATGTCACCTTTAACTTCCACTGGATCCGCTCCATTGCGTTCTGAAGTCAGGCACCAAAACAAAATGAAAACATCTGGTTAATTTTAAGAATAAAACACTCTGTGTTGTCACCAGATCGTATTTCACTTAACTACAACAACAAACCGTCATGATGAGAGGAGCCAGGCCTGGAGTCAACAGGTCAGAGGTTTTCAGAGGACCATGAATGAGAAGAGGAGGAGGAGAATCCTTGATTCAATAATTCAGGGAAATACCTTGCTCACATGAAAACACAGCTGGTTGTTGTTGACAGATGAGAGAGCATGGAGCCGGACCACAGCGGATCGGAGACAGACCGGACACGGATCTGGTGGAAGTCCAATATAAGGAGGATTTGGGGGAACCAAAATGAAGAAATCTTTCAACCAAACCAGATACCTGACGTAAAATGTCCACATTTTGTTCTGAATTCAACCCTTCAACTAAATCAACTTAGAAGTGGAACTATGCAACAACTTGAACTGAACATTTAGAATACAAAAGAGTAAGCAGGAATAATTAGTCGTGTGTTAACGGGATGTGATGTAATCCTGATTCTTGCATGATGTTGTAGGACTACACTGAAGAAGCCTGAAATTAAGACACATGAGGCAAAGGTGCCTCTGAAAGCTGTATGTAAATACTGATCGTAACCGAAAACAATCAACAGTAGTGATGATAGCACTGGATTGGTCTGATTGGTTGTGGCTATTTCAGTCATTAAAGTAGGTTTTCTTTATAACTAACTTCAGTTATATTCACTTTTTGCAATATGTGCAGTCATGCTTTCTTGGCATATTAGTCAAGCGTTAGTCTTTTGAGTTCATTTGATCAAATGTGTAAATAGATTAAATTAATAGTATGCTTTAAAGCTCCTGTGAGGAGTTTTTAACTGTTTATGTAACAGACTTAAAAATTAATATTGATGTCTCTTTATGAGCTTTAAAAGCAATCAAGATCATCAGGAATGAGGCTGATCATTTTTATAACGTTATTTTTAATGCCTAAAGCTGCTGTCGCGGGGTAGCCTCTGTGTTGCAAAATTGTATTCACCAATCTTCATTCTTCTACCCTTATCTCATCCATTTATCCCATGCTGGTGTTATTATGTAACCATTAACATTGTAACCATATTACCTGTTCATTATGCAAATAAATACTCCATCTACAAGTCACTGTCTGTGCGTACTCTTTCCAAAAAGAATCCACATCACTGATGGAGAGTTTAATAGCTCAGATTATGTAATAGTTTGCTCCAAACTGATACTATAAAGTAAAAAGGTTGTATTTTCTGTCAAATGATTTGGTGCAATTCATAGTTCAGAAGCGATCATTTGCTCCTTATTTTAAATTTTTTTTAATTCAAAAAGTTGTGTTGAAATATTAAAGTGACAAGTCTGTTAATCTTTTCTTTAATCTGACCCTTCACATGTTTCTCTTTCCTCCACAATAAGATATGAGTTTTTACAAGCGTCATCTTGTTTATCAGCCACCAGAGGGAGTAAATCCTGTCACACATCACCCAGCACCCTAGAGTGAGACTTGTTTAAAGACGCTCTCTTTAAGCATCTTGCACTGAAGTGATTCTTAATATTTCTGGGGCTGTTTAATTTCGTTAATAATTCATCAGCTGACTTGTTTTGTCATCTCTAAAGTTGCGATAGAGATAGTGTGATAGTGCTTAGGTCTCAGGTAGTGGGAGGTTGCTTAAGTCTGAGGTAGTGGGAGGTTGCTTTAGTCTGAGATAGTGAGAGGTTGGTTTGGTCTGAGATAGTGAGATGTTGGTTTGGTCTGAGGTAGTGAGAGGTTGCTTTAGTCTGAGATAGTGAGAGGTTGGTTTGGTCTGAGATAGTGAGAGGTTGCTTTAGTCTGAGGTAGTTGGAGGTTGCTTTAGTCTGAGATAGTGAGAGGTTGCTTTAGTCTGAGATAGTGAGAGGTTGGTTTAGTCTGAGATAGTGAGAGGTTGGTTTAGTCTGAGATAGTGAGAGGTTTCTTTGGTCTGAGATAGTGGGAGGTTGGTTTGGTCTGAGATAGTGAGAGGTTGGTTTGGTCTGAGATAGTGAGAGGTTGCTTTAGTCTGAAGTAGTGGGAGGTTGGTTTGGTCTGAGATAGTGCTTTGGTCTGAGGTAGTGGGAGGTTGCTTTAGTCTAAGGTAGTGCTTTGGTCTGAGGTAGTGGGAGGTTGCTTTGTACTGAGGTAGTGGGAGGATGGTTTGGTCTGATGTAGTGGGAGGTTGCTTTAGTCTAAGTTAGTGGGAGGTTGGTTTAGTCTAAGTTAGTGGGAGGTTGGTTTAGTCTAAGTTAGTGGGAGGTTGGTTTGGTCTGAGGTAGTGAGAGGTTGCTTTAGTCTAAGTTAGTGGGAGGTTGGTTTGGTCTGAGATAGTGGGAGGCTGCTTTAGTCTGAGGTAGTGGGAGGTTGGTTTAGTCTAAGTTAGTGGGAGGTTGGTTTGGTCTGAGATAGTGAGAGGTCTGAGGAAGCGAGAGGTTGCTATGGTCTGAGATAGTGAGAGGTCTGCGGTAGTGGGAGGTTGGTTTGGTCTGAGGTAGTGGGAGGTTGCTTTAGTCTGAGATAGTGAGAGGTTGCTTTAGTCTGAGGTAGTGGGAGGTTGCTTTAGTCTGAGGTAGTGAGAGGTTGGTTTGGTCTGAGGTAGTGGGAGGTTGCTTTAGTCTGTTCAACCCCAGCATCTTTTTTTAAAACTACATTTGGTTTAAATGTCGAATTTAAAAACACGACTGCAGGGTAGTGTATGTGCTGAAAGTTCAGCCTCTGTTAATACACAGTACAGAGCGAACACAGGAAGAGACTGACTGCAGGCAGGTTTCTACTGAAGTCACAACAGGGGACAAACAGGAAGTGGGTGACCACAGCTGCAGTCCTGCTAGCAGGTGTGAAAATATGAACACCTCTTTAACTGGGTCTAAAAAGACTTATTCTTTTCATTATGTCTAAAATCATACTTGTTTTCAAGTTCAAAAGAAACAAACCAGAAATTAAAGAAATATAAAACCTAAAATAGTAACATGATTAAGATGAGTCTTGCATCTTGAGTAGTTTTGCAGACATTGTGAATGTGATATATCATGGATCATTATGTTATGGTTGAAAGTAAGATAATAATATTTAATAGTATTGTTAAGGTGTTAGTGGGAGGTTGCTTTAGTCTGAGATAGTGGGAGGTTGCTTTAGTCTGAGGTAGTTGGAGGTTGCTTTGGTCTGAGGTAGTGGGAGGTTGCTTTGGTCTGAGGTAGTGAGAGGTCTGAGGTAGTGGGAGGTTGGTTTGGTCTGAGATAGTGAGAGGTTGCTTTGGTCTGAGGTAGTGAGAGGTCTGAGGTAGTGGGAGGTTGGTTTGATCTGAGGTAGTGAGAGGTCTGAGGTAGTGGGAGGTTGGTTTGGTCTGAGATAGTGAGAGGTTGCTTTGGTCTGAGGTAGTGGAGGGTTGGTTTGGTCTGAGATAGTGAGAGGTTGGTTTGGTCTGAGGTAGTGGAAGGTTGGTTTGAAGGTTGGTTTGAAGTTGGTCTGAGATAGTGAGAGGTTGCTTTGGTCTGAGGTAGTGAGAGGTTGCTTTAGTCTGAGGTAGTTGGAGGTTGCTTTGGTCTGAGGTAGTGGGAGGTTGCTTTGGTCTGAGGTAGTGAGAGGTCTGAGGTAGTGGGAGGTTGGTTTGGTCTGAGATAGTGAGAGGTTGCTTTGGTCTGAGGTAGTGAGAGGTCTGAGGTAGTGGGAGGTTGGTTTGGTCTGAGGTAGTGAGAGGTCTGAGGTAGTGGGAGGTTGGTTTGGTCTGAGATAGTGAGAGGTTGCTTTGGTCTGAGGTAGTGGAGGGTTGGTTTGGTCTGAGATAGTGAGAGGTTGGTTTGGTCTGAGGTAGTGGAAGGTTGGTTTGAAGGTTGGTTTGAAGTTGGTCTGAGATAGTGAGAGGTTGCTTTGGTCTGAGGTAGTGAGAGGTCTGAGGTAGTGGGAGGTTGCTTTTGTATGAGGAAGCGAGAGGTTGCTCTGGTGTTCTCACCGTAGTGCGTCTGCATAAGCACAACATTCTTCTACTGTACAGTGTGTCTCACTTGCAAATTTCAGTTTGCAGTTGTTGTCAATGGGCCTCTGTTCAACCCCAGCATCTTTTTTTAAAACTACATTTGGTTTAAATGTCGAATTTAAAAACACGACTGCAGGGTAGGGTATGTGCTGAAAGTTCAGCCTCTGTTAATACACAGTACAGAGCGAACACAGGAAGAGACTGACTGCAGGCAGGTTTCTACTGAAGTCACAACAGGGGACAAACAGGAAGTGGGTGACCACAGCTGCAGTCCTGCTAGCAGGTGTGAAAACATGAACACCTCTTTAACTGGGTCTAAAAAGACTTATTCTTTTCATTATGTCTAAAATCATACTTGTTTTCAAGTTCAAAAGAAACAAACCAGAAATTAAAGAAATATAAAACCTAAAATAGTAACATGAGTAAGATGAGTCTTGCATCTTGAGTAGTTTTGCAGACATTGTGAATGTGATATATCATGGATCATTATGTTATGGTTGAAAGTAAGATAATAATATTTAATAGTATTGTTAAGGTGGTGGGTTGTGTATGATGAAGTTCAGTGACAGCAGTCTACATGAAGATACTGAAGTCATCTTTGTAACCTGCGTTTGGTGTGTGCTTCACAAAGACGATCGAAACTGTGAAGAGGGAGGAAGTGGGGTGTATTTTAACAGCCCATCTCTGTCTCCTGCTCACACGCCTGACCATAAACGAGCGTAACAAGTCAAGACAACTCTGAACTGGAAGCATCTGATGCGATACATCTTGTGGATTTTTATCAATCTTCTTTTATGTTAATAGCTTTTGAACCCACACAGAGGTGAAAGGAGAAGCTATGAGTTCAACAGCAACTAAGAGTGGATTAGTCATCTTCCTTCTCTCTATAACAGGTAACGACGTCTCCATTTTCAAATCAAATCTGAAGAGGAAGTCTTTTAAGCCTTTGTCTTTGCTGAAGTCTCTGTAAGCTGACTCAATGCATCTTTAGAACAAGTTTTATAGCTGATAAAAGTCCTCAGATAAGCCTTTTTTATAGACAAAAAATAGGTTGTGTGTTTTTTATGGCAGCAGTTTATAAAAGTTTTATCTCAAGCCACTTTACAATAAGAGCAGGTCAAGACTGTACTCTTTTTTATATTATTCACAGAGACCCAATATTAATTCATCATGGTAAAGGAACTTTGCAACATTTAGCAACGAACAACGGAGAGGAGAAACTTTGTTTAACAGACAGAAACCTCGAGCAGAACCAGACGCATGTTTAACACTCACCTGCTGCAGCTGTGTCGAGCTTACAGGAAGAGAGACGAATAGAGACACGAAAATAGAGGAACAACAAAAGAAACCACAACAACAGATACAACACATTCATGGCTACAATGGCAACATAGTAAAAGTCAAAAGTATGAGTGGTATAAGCAGGAACAGGAAGTATGACAATCCACTGATCAGCCTGTTAGAAACATCAACCACTATCATGCTGTTAAAACAGGAAGGAGTGATAATGTTGATAATATCAGCTAAGGTTGAGCAGCTGTAAGATGCATTAACATTTACAGTAATGATACTAAAGGTAAGACTGATATTTATATTTGTAGCAGCTGAAGTCAGGCACGACCAACAGGCCATCTTTAGCAACGATCCAGAAGAACCTCAAGAACTCCTGGGAAGATCTAAAGTAACTCTAAAGGGACACGGAGTTTCAAAGTTATTGACATACAAACAGATAGAGGAGAGAGAGACAGGAGCTTAGTGTGCTAGTTCCCTGGCAGTCTAAGCCTATAGCAGCATAACTATGAGCTAGTTCAAGCCTTAGCCAGCTCTAACTATAAGCTTTACAAAAACGAAAGTTTTAAGTATACTCTCAAAAGTAGAGAGGGTGTCTGCCTCCCAGACCCTGACTGGTAGATGATTCCAAAGGAGAGGGTCCTGATAACTGAAGGCTCTACCTCCCATACTACTTTTAGAGACTTTTGACAAACGTTAATAAGTTTGTAAGAAATATAAAAAAGTGTAGACACAGATACAAACTAAAATCATTATTTATTATTTAAAAAAATGTCTAATTAGTAACAGAAAAAGACAGACAGTGAGGACAGCTCAAATCCCTAGCAGTCTAAGCCTATAGCAGTACAACAAAGGGGCTAGTCCAAGTCTACAAACCAGAGTCAGCCCTGTCTATAACCTTTATAAAAAAAGGAAAGTTTTAAACCTTTTATGGCAAGCACAGACAAAGAAGTGCAAAGGAGTGTAGTTGGGACAAATATGACCTGTTTTGGTCCTGCCACCTTTTTCTCGAGAGTACAAGTTCTCAGACGTGTGGGAGAATCTTTAGAGACATGTAAGAACAGGGTGATAATAATGGATAGCAATAATCCAGCATTGAAGTCACACATCGGATTCTGCAGAAAAATGCATGATCTGTCAGAACAGGACTGGAGCTCAGTATCATCAGGGTCTGGCTTCTGTTTGTAGTCCTCGTAGTGATGTTGGCTACAGCGATTCAGCAGGCTTGAGCATTAATACAGCCTGTATGTGAATCAAAATGGGCAGAAACAATCTGCCATGATGCTTCTCTGCACCCATCAGCAGTCATCTAACCACAGTTTAGTTCTAACGCTTGTCTATTAATAGATATCTGCATGCAACAAACACAGGATGTCCCTAGAAGTTGGTAGATGCTTCCGGATTGAGAAGTACCACATGCATGGTCTAGGTTTCCAGCATGTTTCTAAGACAGGATGGGCCTGAGTTCTTTTCTCTTATCATGATTTACATCAGCCTCCATAAACAATCAAAATGAATAGTCAAGGTCATGATTATAGTTTCTAATCTGCTTTCTGTTACAGTGGTACACGGTCAGCATGGCTCAGGAGTGACTTACTCTTCTACTCAGATCTGTGCCCCTAAAGGATCAACGGTGGACATACCTTGCACCTACACATATCAACCCAGATGGAATGAGCGTGCTGTGGTTGTTGAAGCTTTCTGGTTCAGAGAAATGAATGGAAATGACCCTGTGGACCTGAGATCAGACTCAAACTACACAGGTCGTGTGGAGTATCACTTTCATGTGAACGGCTGCACTCTGAGAATCAAAGACCTGAGAGAGAGCGACTCAGCTGAGTACAAGTTCACACTGAGAACAAACAAACCGGATCAGAGCTTGACTGGGTCACCTGGAGTTTCTTTGTCTGTCACAGGTAAGATCTTTAACTGAGTGTCCTTATGAAGATCTAAGCTCATCTAAAGCACAGATATAGGTGACAGACTGAACCAGCTGTCTTAGTACCCTGATCTAGTCTTGGTTCTGGTATTCAGACAGCTGTTTGTGCTGGTCCTGACGATGGCATCACACTGAAATGACTGAATCATAAGAGGTGCCTTTTAGATCAGAGTACTCTCATCGTATCAACCAACACGAACTGAAAAGCACAGAAGCACAGTTCAGTTGTACAATTTGTTGAACAGATTTTCCTAAAAAAGCACACCTCAAGTGTTTTCATGCTGCAACTAACAGCTCTGATTATGATTAAAACCACTTACAAATGCTAACACATTGCATACCTATATAAGATGTAAACATAGACTCTGTGGTCTGCAGTTTTGAAGCCTAAGGTATGATGGCCAGATCTTGGATAAGATAAGAGGGTGGATATCAAAGAGTTAGCAGACATTAGGCATAGACATCAGACATGTAACTAAGCAGTGTTGTTCCTTTACAGTCACCAGAATATCTTTTTACTGTTAATCAAAGATTTTTTTTATCCTGGCTCAAACATCCAGCTCTACAGGTGCAGGTGACCAAAGTTGACTGGAATGCTGGCACTGCAGAGCTGAAGTGTCACAGCAGCTGCAGTCCAACTGGTCAGCTGTCCTACATCTGGTTCAAGAACGGAGAGAAGATTCAGACAGAAACATCTTCGGTTTCAGGATCCTTTGATTCTTTAAACAGCTACACCTGTGCTCTGAAAGGACATGAGGATTCTCCTTCTCCTCCAGTGTGTGAGTTTAACATCACCACCTGCTGGTGCCTGGAACCGGACTGTTTACTTTGACTGCTCACAATTCAGCAGCAGCCGGTGGCTCAATAATCTCTGAGAGTTTTAGTGGAGAGTTATAGTTAATGTCCTGTGAGAATGTGAGATGTGTTGTTTTTAAAAAACACAACTAAAAAGTTTGACTGCTAACAGCCAGTGACTGTTTCCTCTTAGCTTTGCTTTAACAATACAAGCTTGAGCATGAATTTAAAACATGTGCATTAACAACCATTTAGCAGGTCTACATGTGAAGGTAATTTATTTTTCCAACACAAAATCAAAAAGACTTTCTTTATTATTTTAGGTGTCTATGGTGGATCCTGCAACAGGGTGATGTACAACAAGAGGAGGATCTGTGCCCTAAAAGGCTCATCAGTCAACATTTCATGCACATACTACAGTCATTGGGCTCCTAATTCAGTCTTTTGGTTCAGTCCTGCACGTAGTCATCACTGGCAGACTCAAACACAGCCTGAGGACCTAAAAGCAGACTCCCAGTATGCAGGCCGTGTTCAGGTCTTTGAAACACAGAGACGACGCTCCACTCTGATCATCTCTGACCTGAGAGAGAGCGATTCAGCAGAGTATCGCTTTAAGTTCAAACGACTGAACTCGGAATGGGGGAACAGTTTCCCTGGTACAACTCTGACTGTCACAGGTACTGAAGAACACACCTGGTACAGCAGCACCATGCAAGCTTTTACCACCTTCTATTAAGGCTCCTTTCCCTCAGTTTTGATTATTAAGCTGAATACACTTCACTCATGACAAATTCTTTGATTCTATGATTCAAACTTTTGTTTGTGTTTGTTGAAGTCACTGAAGTCTTGAACTAAGACGCTCTAACTACAAAGATTACAATGTAAGCACTGTCACAGTCATCTGTTGATATGTTGTGTTGTTCCTCATGTGTCCAGCTCTGCAGGTGCAGGTAACCTCAGTAACAGTCCACCAGGATTACACTGAAGCAGTGCTGAGGTGTCACACCAGCTGCTCTCCTGCTGGTGACATGTCATACATCTGGTTTAAGAATGGAAAGGAAATCCAGAATGAGGAAAAGTCCTCTCATGAGGACCGGTTTTCCCCAGGAGACTTCATCTCTTGTGCTGTGAAAGGACTTGAGAAGTCTGTCTCTCCCTCAGTGTGTGAGTTTGCTCTGCTTTCTGAGAACTGTTTTCTTTGCATCACAGCATTAAGGGCATCTGGGTCTTATATTTGTTTCTCCACCTTCCTACTTTAGATGCTCTGAAGGCTCCCTCTGTGTCTGTAAATCCTCCTGGTGAAATAACGGAGGGCAGTTCAGTCACTCTGAACTGTAGCAGTGATGCTAACAGAGAAGCTAACTACACCTGGCTCAAGAGGAACCAAACACTGCCCAGAGAAGAACCACAGCTTGTCTTCAGTTCCATCCAGCCCTCTGACTCTGGAGAGTATCGCTGTACATCTGAGAACGAGCTGGGAAAGAGAACATCTGAACCCGTCTTCATTGATGTCAAATGTGAGTAAAAAACAAACAACCTACAAGTCTGAATGATGAGGTTATAAATTCAGTTTTGGGGGGGGTAGGTGCTAGAGTAGGTAGCATCACTGTTGTCATTACCTGGAGCTTGCATGTACGGAGCCTGGGTCTGTTGAACGTGGCAGTACTGCATGGGTTGGGTTATTAAACTGGGGTGGATGCTGGTGGATGCTGGTGGATGCTGGCATGGAGTGGGGTTGCTCTGGGACGCCAGAGTTATCTGTTTGGTGTCTCCGAGGTGTCATGGGCCTGAATAAAGGAGCCCACTTGATAACCTCAGTGATATGCTGTCCCTCGCTTCGGATTAGATTAACATATTGATAAAGATCTTATAAATGAAGGACAGCAAAGGAGAACTTCAGGGAGGAGCCTCCATCATGTCAGACTCTGAACTAATGACTAACAATTATCATCCTTAAATGTCAAAGTGATTTATCTTATCCTACCAGTAAAGTGTCTCAAATATCTCTCTTTAATTCTAGATGAATCAACATTAATAATGAACATCATCAGGTTGACTCTGTCTGTCCTGATGCTGATTCCTCTGCTTCTCTTGACTCTGTGGAGCAGGTAAAACCATGACAATCCATCAGATCAATCATCTCAGTTTCTAGTTTTAAATCTGTGCTCTTCATTTTTAAATTTTGATTTATTGCCTTTGGATTTAATCCAGGAAGAAGAAAACTCTGAGCTCCACCTGTGAACCGAATGAACGTGTGGAGGTGATAGAGGTGAGAGAGAGAGAGAGAGAGACAGAGAGAGAGAGAGAGAGAGAGAGAGAGAGAGAGAGAGAGAGAGAGAGGCCTGACTGACTAAACCTTTCTACAGAGGCGTTGAAAGATTTAACACATCGGTGCCTTCAAATGGGCTTGTGTTTAACGTGATCACGAGAAATGGCCATATGATGTTGGAGCCCATGGACTCCAGTTTGACACAGATACATTACGTTATTTTGTAACTGATGGGGTCTGTAGTTAGAGGAGCAAAATTAGCTAACATTAGCGACACCGCAGCTTGTACAACACGGTTTGATCAACGCTAGCAACGTACGGGACCAAGATGAGTCATGGCAAGTGGTAATCTAGATCCAAGCGGCAACCTCCGGTCTAAAAATATGAGTCCAATGCGGAAGTGCTGAAAACTGCAGTTCATTGTAAGAATCCGCTTGAGTCTGGCTTCAGAAGTACTGGAAACCACATACACACAAATTCAAAAAAGCCGATCTGTACAGCAGAAATAAACATGTTTACAGCCTGGTACAAAAAACTAGTGTAGTCTGGATAGCTCATTTCTCCATCGGCACACACTGTACGGGGGTAGGGGTGAGCCCGACTGAGGATTTGCTTAGTCGAATCTGATTCATCAGATTTTGCCCATAGTCGACTAATAGTCGAATGCTTGTTGTTTTTCCTTATTGACCCAAAGTCGGCATGATATGACAATATTACGCATAACCATTTACAATAAAGAGACTCGTAGCTTAAAGTAAAAGGGACAACAGAATATTATAAGTATAAAACTTAGATTTTTTAAATCTATATTGCAAAAACAACGAGGTGATGAAGGAGAGAAAACTCAAATAAGGCCACCATCTGTTAAACATGGAACAACGCGCCGTTATAGAAGAAGGAACCAGGAGATATTTAAACAGTGTTCACACAGCAGAGAGCAGCACTGCAGAGGGTAGTTTGTCCAACTTCAGGCTAAACATTTGTATAATGTTCATAATCAAACCTGAACCAGCTAAAGGGTTTTTAAATCTCTTAACAGAACCTTTTAAAACAGTCTTTCATCTCGTCTTTGTCCGCTTGAGTCTTTTCAAACTGTACGTGAGGAAACCCATCGTGTGTACGGGCAGAAGTGCGCTCCTGTCTTTGTTGACTGTAAATCCTGTCTTTGAGAATATCCTCTCTGATGGTGTGGAGGTGGATGGGATGCTGTGGATTGTTTTTGAGGCTTCAGACAGCTTTGGGTATCCCTCCTCATACATTTGGCCCCGTACAGCTTTTGTGTGGTCCGTTAATCCTTC
Source organism: Notolabrus celidotus (assembly GCF_009762535.1). Classification (NCBI taxonomy): domain Eukaryota; kingdom Metazoa; phylum Chordata; class Actinopteri; order Labriformes; family Labridae; genus Notolabrus; species Notolabrus celidotus. Next base: position 36,423,583 of record NC_048278.1, read on the forward strand.
ATCTCACAGCCCTCTTCATGAAGCTGCTCCTCATCTTCATCACTATTTTTTAGGATCATCTGAAGTTTTATTTCCTGACATTTTGAGCTGCCATGAACGTAGAAAGATTTAAAGACCAGCTGAGGTACGTCTGCTCCACAGCTCCCTGCTAAATGGGAGAGTCCACCTTTAATTACCAGGGGAGATTTAATTACCCCTTTAAGGAGATTTAACACTTCAAGAGCTGTTCTCAGAATTACATTAAATAAGTCTATATTTATATCAAAATAGGATATATGAGACACTATTTTTACAGGAAACAGGAAAATAATAAAATTAGACATTAGGCACCCCCATGGTTTGAATGAAATGATCCACATTTCATATGCAAATATTCGACTATGAGATTGGCAGTCGACTAATGCTAAGGTTAGAACGAATCGTCCAATATTCGACTATTTGGGGTCACCCCTAACGGGGGGTGAATTTTTTTAGAAAGAAAGAAATGTACTTTATTAATCCCCAGGGGGGAAATTCAATTTTTTCACTCGTGTTGTTTTTCGGTCATGATACACACACAGTTTTTTGGTATATATACATACAGTCACTGCATGCACTTTGGGAGAGATGTCAGAGTGAGGATGCTGCCATCAACCAGCACACCCCAAGCAGTTGGGGGTTCGGTGCCTTGCTCAAGGGCACTTCAGGCAAGTGAACCAGCACCTCTCCAGCCACCAGTCCACTTGCCAAACTTTGTCCATGCTGGGACTTGAGCCGGCGACCCTTCGGTTCCCAAGCCAAGTCCCTATGGACTGAGCTACTGCCGCCCCCAATGCGGCAATTTCAAAGCTATTGAGATTACGAGTCTTCCAATGAGAGGCACAGCTGACTTGATTGACAGGTGGGAACACTGCAGCTGTTGGCAAGGAGGCTCAAAGCCCGCCTCTTTACGACAGCAGCAATATGGCTTCCGCCGATGATCGGCCTCAAAACAGCACTTCAGAAACAGATGGGTGACGTCACGGATACTACATCCATATTTTATACAGTCTATGTCTAGATCTAAAAGGTGACATATCATGCAAAATCGACTTTTTAATGGTTCTCTACCTGAAATATGTGTCCCTGTCTACAAACCCCCCGAGAATGAAAAAAATCCATTCTGCCCCTGTTCTGATTTCTCCACCTTTCTGTAAATGTGTGCTGAAATGAGCCGTTTCAGACTTCCGGGTTTTTGTTACGTAACAACAATATCCGGTCTGTCACGGAGTCAGAGCTCGGAGCTTGTTCAGCCCATAGACTGTATAAAATACAACTCAACCCCTCCTCTGTTTTTCATTCCCTGCACACGTGTGCTAACAAGGAGCTTAGGAGGGAGGCATGCTAGTTGTAGGCTGTCTTAATAAACACAAAGGTCGGTTTTACTCCCCACGTCTGCAGATTTGAAGATCTAGTGGATGATTTTTATTTATCATGGATAAGTGCTAGCGCTAGTTAGCATAGCTACATGTTCGTAGCTGTGTACCAAGACACACGTCTACATACTGATAAATAAAACAACAAGAAACACTAAATCTGTGACCAATGGTTCAGAAAGGTCCTGCTACAGGCGCCTCTCCGTCAGGATCAGATTCAGAGGGTTGAAGTAGCGTGGTCTGCTAGCAGCCGTGTATATTCAGCCAACATGTAAACATTAGATCAACGTGCTGGAGAGCTGAGGCCACATCCACTTCCTGAGGGGGCGTGGTCAGAGGGAAAACAGAGTGTTCTGAGGAGGACTGAAGAAGAGGGTTCTTCAGGCATGCCAAAATCTGATTTCAAAGTGTTTTTTTGAGCATAAACTTTAAAAACATGTTTTGGGGACCTCTTAGACCAATATATATTGATGAAAAAAGCGTGATATGTCACCTTTAAAGTTAGTTGTTCCTCCGCATGGCATTTCAGCACTTGCGGAAACAGTAATATTAGCATTTCCACTTATAAAAGAAGGAAGACAATGATTGGACTTTTGGCCTTCATGTACCACTAGAACGCCAAATCACTCATTCACAGCACTTCACGAATTCTATTTGAAGGCAGCATATGTCATGATTTAAAGTAGAAAATGCAACAAGTAGATCCACAGAATGTTTTTTTTTCTAAACAAAACATCAACATAGAAAAGTCCTTTTAATTATTTTGAAATAAACCTCATCGTCTGTCATCAGCTTGACTCTGGTTCTGGGTATGAGGACGTCTCAGCCGTCCCTGCAGCACAGAGGGAAGACGCAGAGGAGCAGGAAGACCTGGTGTGAAGTCCAGAGAGGTGAGAGCCTCCTGCACTGAAGACAACAGACTGAGTTCAGATTCCTAATCACAGTTCCAGCTTTAACATTAGTTTTTGTTGGTTTGTTTCAGATGCAGGGCTCGGTGTGGAGAGCGAGGATGGGGTCAAGTTTTCAGCAGCACAGGAACCAGACGCACAACTGTTAACAAAGACCTGTTGATAGTCCAAGAGAACACCTCCTCATCCACAGAGGCTACATGCAGAGCAGAATAATGGCAATCAGGGATCCCCTCTATCTTGTGCTCCAGAACAAAAAATATATCAATCAATCAATCATCAATCAATCTTTATTTGTATAGCGCCAAATCACAACAAACGTTATCTCAAGACGCTTTTACAAACATAGGAGGTCAAAAAGGAAAGTTTGAAGCCTACTCTTAAAAGTGGAGAGGGTGTCTGCCTCCCGGACCCTGACTGGTAGATGATTCCAAAGGAGAGGGGCCTGATAACTGAAGGCTCTACCTCCCATACTACTTTTAGAGATTTGAGGTACAACTAGCAAGCCTGCATGTTGGGAGCATAGTGCTCTTTAAGATACGAGGGTGCCTGATTTTTAAGGGCTTTGTAGGTTAAAAGAAGGATTTTAAATTCTATTCTACATTTTATTGGGAGTCAGTGTAGAGAAGCTAACACTGGAGAGATGTGCTCCCTCTTCCTAGTTCTAGTCAATACTCGAGCTGCGGCGTTTTGAACTAGCTGAAGAATCTTTAGAGACTTATTGGGGCAGCCTGATAAGAGGGAGTTACAGTAATCTAACCTGGAGGTAACAAATGCATGGACTCGTTTTTCCTGCGTCGCTCTGAGATAGGAAGTGTCTAATTTTAGAAATATTGCGCAAGTGAAAATAGGCTGACTTTGAGATTTGCTGAATTTGGGAGTTGAAGGATAAATCTTGATCAAATAGGACTCCTAGATTCCTAGCCGATCAATACAATAATCCGTAATCAATAAACTATCTTCCAAATCTCATTCTGTTGTTGGTGTGGTCCTTGCTAGTGAAACGCAACATCAACCGCCTCCGCCCGTCCCTTCACACCCAACAGTACCGCCGTTCTCATTCACACCCTGGTAAGTGTAGTTACCTCCTCTCTGGTCTCCCTCTCAAATCCATCCAGAAACTCCAACTGGTCCAGAACTCTGCAGCTCTCATCATCACCAGAACCCTGACGTCCTTCAGCAGCTTCTCTGGCTCCTGGTCAAAACTTGCATCAATTTCAAGATCCTGCCGCTCACCTTTAAGGCCCTCCATAACCTGGCTCGTCCATACCTCTCTGAACTTCCCCACATCAACACACCCGCCGCGCTCTCAGGTCTTCTTCTTCTACACTACATCACCTGCCTGCTTGACCACCATGGGGTCCAGAGCCTTCAGTCAGTCTGGATCTCTCTTACCATTTTCAAAATGTATCTCAAAACACATCTTTTTAAACTGTTATATTCACTCTACATGCACCTCTTCGCTGCACTGTATCTGATCCTGTTCATTATTAATAATATTATTATTATTATCTATTCACAGGACATTGAAACGTTACATCATTAATACTTTATAACATCCTGACCAGCTTCTTCTTCTTCTTCTTCTTCTTCTTCTTCTTCTTCTCCTTCTTCTTCTTCTTCTTCTTCTGCTTCTGCTTCTGCTTCTTCACCACCACCAGCTAATAAAGTTTGTTCCAAACAGACACAGGAAGCTGAATGAATCATTCTTTAATGTCATATTTGTGCTTCCACACTGTTTTCTGGAAGTAAAGGACTGCTGGGGAAATCTTAGGAATACTGGTGTGCAAAATGAATTAAATGTATTCTTTTAAATTCAACTCAACAGTCAGTGATTGAGGCTAAAAATCTATTTCAGTCTCTCTATGTTTCACTGTCCTCTAGCGGTGATGTTTAAGTGTCGCAATCAGGCTTCACCAGTCTGAGTGCTCCACTTATTCTCTGCTTTAAAGGATCATGTAACTCAAAATACAAAATAGGCTTTCTTCTCTTTTTTAATCCAAGCGTTTCTGTTCCTTCCTCCAGTTAGTTCTTTTATTTTTTTACTGGTTTTATCCAAAGTACAAAAAACAAAGAAAGCAACAGGAACCTCTTCGTTTCATTGCGTATCAATGCCTACCAGAGATGTGATTCTTTGTTCTTTTTTACTTGCATTTCAGTTTCTCACTTCTCTATTCTGCATTACTCTACAAATAGCAGCGACCTGACCGCAAAGTGAAAAGAGAAGAGTCAAAACGAGAGCAAAACAGCAAGTCATTTAACTTCCTGTTTAAATTCACTTGTGGTTCTCAGCTCTAATGCACCCCTGTTCCTTCATCACGCGTGCAGCCTGAGTGACATCCTGACTCGGTGCACACATGGAGACGATCTGTACAGGACATCTGACTTTACAGAAATAAAGGAATCTTTCTTTCAGTTGGATAAAATATCAAAAGAACAGTGAGTGACTTGTCTATTTGATTCCCTTTATCATCATTGCATCATCAGCAAACACGTTTTTATATGATTCCTGAAACATAAATGAAATGCTATGCTGATGATGCCACTTTTTAAATCTAAGTCTCCTGCAAAAGGTTTCTCTGGACTCCTGCTGGCGTAATTGTAATATAAACTTAATCCTTCAAAATTAAACACGTGTCAAATGATGCATCCACGCAAGGTTTGGAACCAACAATGTGTAACGCTTATGTCTTATTCTCTCTGGGGTGTAAAAAAAAAACCCCACCACTTTAGTGTGATGTGGGTTTGGCTCATCCTGTGTTAGTCACTGAAAGAGGAAGGAAACAGTCGTTCCTCAATTACCTGAAATCATCACTCTGCTCAGCGACTGCAGAGGAGAGGCAGCAGCTTTGAGGACGACATCCTTCACCAGAGTAAGCTCAGTAATTTATTGATATGTTTCAAGCTTTTTCACTTCTGTGTGTTTGTTATTCATCATCTGACTTGTTGTATTGTCTCTTAGGCTGTGCAGGAAGAAGAGAGGAGCAGGGATGAGTTTAACTTCTGCAGCTGTGTGTGGATTTATCGTCCTCCTGCTCTCTGTGTCAGGTATTTCACATCTACAGTTTAATTATCAGATGTTTTTTTAAATGATCTTCACACAAATTCAACAAGTTATTACTTTTTCATGACTTCCTGCCTTTTAATCCTCATCCTTTTTCTTTATTTTCATAGCTTGTATCAGTTTTACTCGATAAAAGCAAGATTTTACTTTGGTTTGCCTTCTTTTACTCCTCACATTTCATAAAGTATGTTTAATAATCACTTTCACATGAAGTAAATATTGTGATTTTTATCTACCTGTGTTCACTTTTGCTTCGAAGCTGACCCCGGTTGCAGAAACAGCAGATTTCTCAGTGGAAATTGAGTTTTAAACCTGCAGATATTTGATCGCGTGCTACCTTTTTTTTGAATCGATACTTGAGTCCCACACAGACGCTGTCTCAACTTCTCCTTTATCATTGCACACTACGCACCAAACTTTCACAGTTCCTTTTGTGGGTGTGATATTTCCACATTGCGGTGACGCCTTTTATCTCCTCTGTATCGCAACAGCCGCTTTACAGGTTTCCCCACACCTCAGTGTTACTAACGCGGCTTTTGGTAGTCACAATTCACACAGCAGCAAACTTACCACAGGTTGAGCTCTCTAAGAAATGAAGCACTCTCTAATAATCAATGCTTCTCTTATTTAGGTAAGTAAACTGCATATAAGGTGAGATTCATGAATGTTTGCTACTTCAGACTGCATGACTTCCTGCCTCAGTGCACAATCAGATGAGCTGTAAAAAGCACTCAGGGAACTTCCCTCTTCGTTTTGCACATAACTGATCTGATCTGATTTTAATCAAGAAATTGAATAGCATTTTTCATATATGAGTTTTAATTTGTGTCATTATTTTATTTTATTTAAAGGTGACATATCACACTTTTTTCATCAACATATATTGGTCTAAGAGGTCCCCAAAACATGTCTTTAAAGTTTATGCTCAAAAAAACACTTTGAAATCAGATTTTGGTCTGCCTGAAAAACCCTCTTCTTCAGTCCTGCTCAGAACAGTCTGTTTTCCCTCTGACCACGCCCCCTCAGGAAGTGGATGTGCCTCGGCTCTCCAGCACGTTGATCTAATGTTTACATGTTGGCTGAATATACACGGCTGCTGAGAGATCGCGTTACTTCAACCCTCTGAATCTGATCCAGAATCTGATCCTGATGGAGAGGCGCCTGCAGCAGGACCTTTCTGAACCATTGGTCACAGATTTAGTGTTTCTCGTTGTTTTATTTATCAGTATGTCGACGTGTGTCTTGGTACAGCTACAGCTACAGCTACAGCTATGAACATGTAGCTATGTGGCTATGCTAACTAGCGCTAGCACTTATCCATGACAAATAAAAATCATCCACTAGATCTTCAAGTCTGCAGACGTGGGGAGTCAAACCGACCTCTGCCAGAAAGGCAGCAGGACCTTTCTGAAGGATTGGTCACAGATTCTGTGTTTCTTGTTTTATTTGTCAGTATGTCGACGTGTGTCTTGGTACACAGCTACAGCTACAGCTATGAACATGTAGCTATGTGGCTATGCTAACTATGGCTAGCACTTATCCATGATAAATAAAAATCATCCACTAGATCTTCAAATCTGCAGACGTGGGGAGTAAAACCCACATTTGTGTTTATTAAGACAGCCTACAACTAGCATGCCTCCCTCCTAAGCTCCTTGTTAGCACACATTTGTGCAGGTAATGAAAAACGGAGGAGGGATTGAGTTGTATTTTATACAGTCTATGGGCTGAACAAGCTCTAAGCTCTGACTCCGTGACAGACCGGATATTGTTGTTACGTAACAAAAACACAGAAGTCTGAAACGGCTGGTTTCACACACATTTACAGAAAGGTGGAGAAATCAGAACAGGGGCAGAATGGATTCTTTTCATTCTCGGGGGGTTTGTAGACAGGGACACATATTTCAGGTAGAGAACCATTAAAAAGTCCATTTTGCATGATATGTCACCTTTAACTTTTATTTAACCAGGTGAGTTAATTGAGAACCAATTCTCATTTGCAATAACGACCTGGGCGAGGAGGCAACACAGGTGGCATGACAATAAATAAAAGACAAAACAAGAAACAGAGAGGACATACATAGAAACCTAGAGACAGAACAATACAATACAAAAATATGACAGCAGTGAACAACTTAAAAGCAATTTAAAAGCAAGTGTAGTGATGTTGAGTTATGGGGTGTATTAGTTTTTTGAAAGTGGCGAGTGGAATGAGAGAGGTCAGCTTTAGGGATTGTTGAAGGTGATTCCAGTTATTTGCAGCGGAAAACTGGAAGGAGGTGCGACCAAAGGAGGTCCGGGCTTTGGGTGGGATGAGTTTGATAAGGCTACTTGAGCGCAGGCTCCGGTTTGTGCTGTGAAGTTGGATTAGTGACTGTAGATATAACGGGGTTTTACCAGTGAGGGATTTGTAAATGAATGGAAACCAGTGTGTTTGTCTGCGAGAGTGGAGTGAAGGCCAGTTCAGCTGAGAGTGCAGGTGACAGTGGTGAGTGGTGAATGGGGCTCCAGTGACAAAACGGATAGCAGCGTGGTAAATGACATCCAATTTGTGAAGGAGGGTGTTGGAAGCGGACCTGTAGACTATGTCACCGTAATCAAGAATAGGGAGGACTGTCATCTGAACCAGAAGCTGTTTAGCAGAGTGTGTGAAGGAGGATTTGTTGCAATAAAGAAAACTAATGCGGGATTTGACCTTAGTGAGTAGTGTGTTGATGTGTGCTTCGAAAGAAAGTTTGCAGTCAAGCCAGATCCCTAGGTATTTGTAACTGTCAACAAACTCAATCTCCGACCCATCCAGGGAGGAGATTTTGAGGGGGCTGTTGGGCAATGGCATGTTTTTGTTAAAAACCATACATTTAGTTTTATTGGAATTTAAAACCAAATGGAGCCTCATGAGAGCGTGTTGGACACTAAGGAAACTGGCCTGTAATGCGGACAGTGCTGTGGTCAGGGAGGAACTAGATGTATAAATAATTGTGTCATCTGCATATAGATGGATATGAGAATCACCTGCTGCAAGGGCAATGTCATATTTGATACATGCGGCATTTTGGTGCAATTTTTTTTGCTCAAAGTTTCTTCTTTTTAAAAACAAAAAACTAAAACATACAAATGAACATTTTTAGCCTTTAAACTTTGAGTTTCCTTCAAATGTTTCCTTTCAAACCTAGAAATGATTTTTTTTCCATATTGCACGACAACATCATACATATTTTGTAGCACAAAAAACTAATTTATTGTATATTTCTTCTCTGAATTGTTCAATTTTTAGTGGAATTCAATGAGCAAAAGACAATTATTTACTAGGGAGCCATGGTAACATTCAACTACAGTCATCAATCATCATGATACAGCAGGTTGCATATATAAAAATACAATATAGGCTATGAATATCTCAATTTATACTCTAAATATACCTAATTATGTAATTTAAACATGTTCTTAAATAACAAAAAGACTGTATGTTACTTTATGGAATGCATAATGTATGAAATGTAATAAAATGATGATTGAGAGGTCTGAAAATAAATACCTGTTGTATCAATTTTGACGCACACATTTTCAACACAATTTGACTATAAATAAAGTAATGAAATATTAATTAGTTTTACATTGCATCAATCCAGTAACTATTCCTCTTGAAATTTCAAAAACAATTTGAAAGTTTTTTCATCCAAACTTTTTCAAAATTGGTAAAAATATCCCTGAAAAACCTCGAGTGGGTCTCTGATCCACAGCTGACATTTTGGATGTCTCAAGTGACGTCCTTCTGGTGCATGAATCACTCACACCTGGTGGATTATCCGTGCACTGCATGTATCTGATTGTATACAGACATGGCCAAAAGTCTGCTGCTTCAGGGTTTTTAGGTGTTTTTGTCAGATGTTTCTATGGTATAATGAAATACAATTAGAAGCATTTCATAAGTATCAAAAGCTTTTATTGAGAATTACACAGAATTCATGCAATAAGTCAATATTTGCAGTGTTGACCCTTCTTTTTCTAGACCTCTGCAATTCTCCCTGGCATGCTGTCAATCAACTTCTGGACCAAATCCTGACTGATGGCAGTCCATTCTTGCATAATCAATGCTTGGAGTTTGTCAGAATTTGTGGGTTTTTGATTGTCCACCCGCCTCTTGAGGATTGACCACAAGTTCTCAATGGGATTAAGATCTGGGGAGTTTCCTGGCCAAGGGCCCAAAATCTTAATGTTTTGTTCCCCGAGCCATTTTGTTATGACTTTTGCTTTATGGCAAGGTGCTCCATCATGCTGGAAAAGGCATTCTTCATCACCAAACTGCCCTTGGATGGTTGGGAGAAGTTGCTCTCGGAGGACGTTCTGGTACCATTCTTTATTCATGGCTGTGTTTTTAGGCAAGATTGTGAGAGAGCCCACTCCCTTGACCGAAAAGCAACCCCACACATGAATGGTCTCAGGATGCTTCACTGTTGGCAAGAGACAGGACTGATGGCAGCGCTCACCTCGTCTTCTCCGAACAAGCCTTCCTCCAGATGCCCCAAACAATCGGAAAGGGGATTGATCAGAGAACATGACTTTACCCCAGTCCTCAGCAGTCCAGTCCCTGTACCTTCTGCAGAATATCAGTCTGTCCCTGATGTTTTTACTGGAGAGAAGTGGCTTCTTTGCTGCCCTCCTTGACACCAGGCCTTCCTCCAAAAGTCTTCGCCTCACTGTGCGTGCAGATGCACTCACACCTGCCTGCTGCCATTCCTGAGCAAGCTCTGCACTGGTGGTGGCCCGATCCCGCAGCTGTAACACCTTCAGGAGACGGTCCTGGCGCTTGCTGGACTTTCTTGGGCGCCCTGGAGCCTGTTTGGCAACAATTGAACCTCTCTCCTTGAAGTTCTTGATAATTCGATAGACGGTTGACTGAGGTGCAATCTTACTCGCTGCTATAAACGTCCCTGTTAGGCCCTTTTTGTGCAATGCAATGATGGCTGCACGTGTTTCCTTGCAGGTAACCATGGCTAACAGATGAGGAACAATGGTGTCATGCACCATCTTCCTTTTAAAGTGTCCAGTCACTCAATCATGACAGATTGATCGCCAGCCTTGTCCTCATCAACACCCACACCTGTGTTAATGTGTGTTACACCTGTGTGTCATTGAAATGATGTTAGCTGGTCCTTTTGTGGCAGGGCTGAAATGCAGTGGAAATGTGTTTTTGGTGATAAAGTTCATTTTCAAGGCAAAGAGGGACTTTGCAATTAATTGCAGTTGAGCTGATCACTCCTCATAACATTCTGGAGTATATGCAAATTGCCATTATAAAAACTGAAACAGCAGACTTTGTGAAAATTAATAGTTGTGTCATTCTCAAAACTTTTGGCCATGTCTGTACATCAGGTTTTTTCAGAAAAAATGTAACACACTGATGATGTAGAGGTCTCAAAAACTGATGTATCAAATATGATATGTTATAGGGTTAACACGTGACTATTTTTAAAAAGGTTGACTGTGTTTCCTGATGTGCTCTGTGTTACAGTGGTTCAGGGTCAGAATGGCTTTGGAGTGACTTACTCTCATCTTCAGATCTGTGCCTCAAAAGGATCAACTGTGAAGATAAACTGCACCTTCACATACCCTGGAAGAATAGCAGGAGGAGAGGAAGAACTTTCAAAAACATTCTGGTTTGCTAACAGAGAAACTTTAAGTCAAGACATTGAAACATCCTCACAGTATTCAGGTCGTGTGAAGAACACCTGTGAGGAGAATAGATGTACTCTGAGGATCACAGACCTGAGAGAGAGCGACGCAGATCAGTACATGTTCAGAATAATAACAAAATCTAACAAATACTTTGGTCGACCTGGAGTCAAACTGTACATCCCAGGTAAAGTTATCAATGGATCATTTCAACATGTGTTTTTGAGTTCACCTTTTTGATATCAATGTAAATAACTGACATTTCCACACATTTTAGATCTGGAGGTGGTGATTGGAACGAAAAATTCAGGTTTGCAGCTCAAGTGTCTCAGCAGCTCTCCTGCCGACACTGCCTTCATCTGGTTCAAGAATGGAACGAGAATTAAACAAGAAAACTCACAATATCATTCACCAGGCCTGGTTCTTCACGCAGACAGATATTCCTGTGCTGTACGAGGATACGAGAAGTGCCCGTCTCCTTCAGTGTGTGAGTTTAGGTTCAGTCTTCCTCTGACACGACACCATGACACCCTTTGATGGAGCTTTAAACTGATGATCTGTACCGTCACAGAATCTTAAATGTCTCAGTTTATGTTCTTAATCACAAAAACAAGCTTGGATAACAGAGAACACAAGTCATCATCATCATCATCATCATAGTTAGATTATAAAACATTCATGCAGGTTGTCAGAGATCTTGATGAACTCATCTCTAGTTTAGATTTGCTTTGGGGATTTTAATTAGCTGCCATGATGACCCTTTATTTCAGTTCAGAGCAAGCGGCAACCTCCGGTCTTAAAATATGAAGCCCATGTGGAAGAGTTAAAAACTGCAGTTCCTTGAGTCTCCACTAGAGGCTGGCTGAAGAAACACCGGAAACCACACACACACATGCACTTTGTGATTTTATTCTGTGAAAGGTGCTATACTAAATAAAATGTACTTACTTACTTACTTACTTACTTACTTACACCCATTCAAAGAAGACGATGTGTTTAATAGCTCGGCACACACTGTACAGGGCGTGAAATTTTCTATAACTCAGTATTTTCAAAGATATTGTACAAGTTTTGCCGTCAAAAAAGGATGACGTCACGGATACTACGTCCATTTATTTTACAGTCTATGTTCAAGACACATAAGGCAGTCCCTCCAGGATTTCGCAGGATTTTTTTGTGATTGTTGCGTCCCCAAAAAGCCTGAATTTGCGACAGCTTTTTGAAAAAATTGCGGTGAAAGTTGCAATTTTTTTTTTTTTGCTTTTTTCCCCCAATAACATCTCAGGGGCAAGTAAATACGCTAAATTACAGTTGTTTTTAGAAAGCTTCCTTGATGTGGCCACTCTTGATTCACAGAAAAATGCCATGAAAGGACCGTATTGCACATTTACGACGGTCCCTGAATGCACCTCGCAGCGACTGATGCACAGTCAGTTCACGGCACTCTGAAATTAATCTGCATCTTTGATGACGAGGAGTTGATCAAAACTTACTGAATGTGTCTGATGTTTCACCAAACTGGATTAAATCAAGCTGTAGATGCAGAGCTTTTTACGGTAACCACGGCAACAACGTCAAACATCAAATAGTAAACAGACGTCCCCCCGGTTGTGTCTTTGTCACTAACGCACACCTGGGGGGTAAAAATCATCAATGAAGATGAGACAGATGCATGGAGGTGAGGAGAGCTGGTTCATAAAGCACACCTGCTGCAGGTAGAGACCAAGCTAACACTGAGCCCCTCAATCTATAAATAACAACGTTGTCATGGTCACTTGTCCTGCCTGCTGTCCCCTCTCTTCACCCGTTCTCTGTGCGTGTTTTGTTGTTGAAAAGTGCCGATCAAGTGAGGACTTACGTTTATGTTCCAAGGAAGTCAAATTGATGACAAAACCGATGACGTGCAGGGGCTGAGATGGAGGTAATTGGTCAAATTTGCGGGAAAGTTGCGCTGATTTAAAAAAATTGCAGGGCCGCGAAAAAATCGCGCTGATTGGTTGAATTTGCGTTGATAGTTGCGATCGCGAAATCGCAACTTCCTGGAGGGACTGATAAGGGGTTCAACTTCTTGATCGACGTGTTACCTGCATGTTTTTCTTCCTGGTCTATCCAAAGAACATCAATGAAACTATGAGAGCAGGTGTTTAAAATATCATAAAAGTGTTCGTAATCCAGATTTCTATCCCCAAAACCACACACAGACACTGATGCACATGCCTGACCACATGAATAATGACGAGGGCGTGTTAACGCAGTGCATCCATAACAAACTGTGAAACTTGTTTTTAATGTAAAATGACACCAAGTGGTTCCCAAAACAAGACAATCAAGCTCCACCTACTTTTAGTTTTCATGCAGATTAGATTTTAGGTTTATATATTTATTGTCTGTACTGTCTTGTTGTGTCCTTACTGTCTTGTTGTCAAGTATCAGTCTTCCAATCACCACGTCAACTTCCTTGTGTGTGCCAGCTCACTTGGCAATACAGCTTGCTTGATTCTTAAATATTTGTGTTTTCATCCTCCAGATGCTCCAAATCCTCCCTCTGTGTCAGGGAGTCCCTCTGCTGAGGTAAAGGTGGGCAGTTCGGTGACTCTGAACTGTAGCAGTGATGCTAACCCAGCAGCTAACTACACCTGGTACAAGAAGAATGGAACCCCTGACCTTCACCTCTCCAGTTCAGAAGCACAGCTTGTCTTCAGCGCCATCCAGTCCTCTGACTCTGGACAGTATTACTGTGAAGCTGAGAACAGTTTGGGGAAAGCAACATCCGAATCCATCTCCATTGATGTAAAATGTGAGTAAAACACAGCTGATTCAGAAGTATCATTAACCCTCCTATTATCCTTGGAGGTCAATTGGACCCCATTCAATGTTTAACGTCTCTAAATGAAAGACTAACATCATATTTTTGGCTTCATACTTCAGGACTTTTCCTAATTTAATGGGGACAACTGGGAAAACATAAAATCAAAATGTTGATATGTTCCAATTTCCTGAAAAAATATTACACATCAGTGTTCCTTGGGGTCAATTTGACCCCAGGCTGTTTTAGCTGTATATAACATCAGAAATATCAACATTTTACACACATTTGTTTTGGTTGTTTTGGATGATATTGAGGTCACTATAACCAAGGACACTTCCACATGTGACTGCAGGAGCTGGGATTGAACCGCCAACCTTTAGATTGAGATATAATATTTCCAGCCACCATGTCTCTAAAGACATTCAATGACGTCATACGTTTTGATAACATAGAAACAAGGCAGGGCCGACGAGAGCATGACAAACTTGCAGCAGTTTGATGTTCTGTTTTACAAATTAAGTCCTTCTGAATGCTTTAAATTGTGTTTATGCTTGAAATATATTTTTTTAAAAGGGCTATTTAGATAATAATAATAATAACAATTGTAATTTATTTATAAAGGGCTTTCAAAACAAATTACAAAGCACTTTACAAACAATTTTAAAAAGCAGTAGGCAGTAGTTAAAAGCATGTCATTATCCAGCAGAAGCAATAAACAAGGAACAAAGCAATAAACCATAAAATCAATAAAAAGCAAGTCTAAAATATTGAGTTTTTAAAAGCGACTTAAAAGACGACAGTGTGTTAGCTTCCCTGGTATCATTCCACAGCTTAGGGGCACGAACAGAAAATGCTCAATCACCCTTGGTTTTTCTGTTTGAGCATGGATAGTAAAGACCTACCGGAGGATCTGAGGTTACATGATGGCTTGTAGGGAGTCAAGAGGTCAGCAATGTAGTCTGGAGCTGACCCCCCTACGAGCTTTAAAAGTCAACACCATCATTTTCAAATCAATTCTAAAACAGACTGGGAGCCAGTGAAGTGATTTTAAAATGGGTGTAATGTGTTCTCTCCTGCTGGACCTGGTTATGAGTCTGGCTTCTGCATTCTGGATTAGTTGGAGTTTGTTGAGGTTATTTTGTGAGAGACAGAAGTAGATAGTCTACAAAGAAACATAAAGTACCTGACACATAAACCTGGGTAACAATCAGTCTCTGGAGGTTTAAAGGTGACATATCATGCAAAATTGACTTTTTAATGGTTCTTTACCTGAAATATGTGTCCCTGGCATGTCTACGAACCCCCCGAGAATTAAAAGAATCCATTCTGCCCCTGTTCTGATTTCTCCACCTTTCTGTAAATGTGTGTGAAACCAGCCGTTTCAGACTTCCGTGTTTTTGTTACGTAACAACAATATCCGGTCTGTCACGGAGTCAGAGCTCGGAGCTTGTTCAGCCCATAGACTGTATAAAATACAACTCAACCCCTCCTCTGTTTTTCATTCCCTGCACACATGTGTGCTAACAAGGAGCTTAGGAGGGAGGCATGCTAGTTGTAGGCTGTCTTAATAAACACAAAGGTCGGTTTTACTCCCCACGTCTGCAGATTTGAAGATCTAGTGGAGGATTTTTATTTATCATGGATAAGTGCTAGTAGATAAGATAGTTAGCATAGCTACATAGCTACATGTCGTAGCTGTAGCTGTGTACCAAGACACACGTCGACATACTGACAAATAAAACAACAAGAAACACTAAATCTGTGACCAATCCTTCAGAAAAGGTCCTGCTGCCTTTCTGGTAGAGGTCGGTTTGACTCCCCACGTCTGCAGATTTGAAGATCTAGTGGATGATTTTTATTTGTCATGGATAAGTGCTAGCGCTAGTTAGCATAGCCACATAGCTACATGTTCGTAGCTGTGTACCAAGACACACGTCTACATACTGATAAATAAAACAACAAGAAACACTAAATCTGTGACCAATCCTTCAGAAAGGTCCTGCTGCAGGCGCCTCTCCGTCAGGATCAGATTCTGGATCAGATTCAGAGGGTTAAAGTAAAGCAATCTGTGAGCAGCCGTGTATATTCAGCCAACATGTAAACATTAGATCAACGTGCTGGAGAGCCGAGGCCACATCCACTTCCTGAGGGGGCGTGGTCAGAGAGAAAACAGACTGTTCTGAGGAGGACTGAAGAAGAGGACTTTTCAGGCAGACCAAAATCTGATTTCAAAGTGTTTTTTTGAGCATAAACTTTAAAGACATGTTTTGGGACCTCTTAGACCAATATATGTTGATGCAAAAAGCGTGTTATATTTCACCTTTAAGCTTTATTGGCCACTCCAATGTTTGGCTGAACTTGCACTCTCTTTCTTAAGCAGTCACAGCACAGTAGAGCAGGACTGATAATAAAAACCTCTGACGTGTTTTCTGTGATCACTTTTTCAGGGGATGGGGTACTCCTGGTTGTTGCGGGATCAGTCGCTGTTGTTCTCCTGCTCATTTTGTCACTTTTCGTCTTCTTGTGGATCAGGTGAGTAGCCCTGTTTCACAGAATCAATAACAGTCAGCTGTTCATACCTAAAGCATTGAACTCTTTTATTCTTCTTGTGAATAGAAAAAAAAAGAGAGCTGTCAGTGAATCTTCAGTGGCAGAGGAGAGACCGAACGACACAGAGCAGGTAAGAACGTAACTGTAAATGTTACTTCCTGTTTTATTTTGTCATCCTGGTGTTACTTCCTGCCATTGCTCAGTTTCACGCCTTTTTCCACACACACCTGTGCCTCTTTTGCAATTAACCTGGCCTGTATATAAACCCCTGTGCGTTCACCCACCCTCTACTATACTGTCATTGTCACCCTTGTGTGTTCATGCGCTCCAGCCTTGTTTTTTTCCCTTGTGTTCCTTTGACTGTTTTCTGACCTTTGCTTGGATCTTTGGATTTTGAATTTGTGGATCAGGCCTCTAGCAGAGATTTATCTGCCTTTGCTGACTGACGTGTATGACCCCTGCCCTCCTGGGCTTCTCTCTGCACTTGAGTCTCAGTTCTGTCTTGAATTTCTCTCAGAGAAAAGGTTAACTTTATTATGAAGACAACTGATAAAATAAAGAAACATTTGTCCACTTTTGGGAGGCACAAGGTAGAAACTTTTCTTTAATTTGCAAGTGCAAATGTTGAAGGCCACTGGGTCACTGCACACTCCCTGGAAGTCAACCTTTAATAGCACAAAAGAAATCCCCACCTTGTTTTGTTCATTCACACTGATGTTACAAACAGGTGGGGTGTGAATTGCCAGATGGGATGGGGCTAATTTCCCCTCCTCTGGTCCTTGAGTTTTTATCTCTGGTGGGTCTAACCCAGGACTTCCGCCAGATCTGTATCCGCTCCATGCTTTCTCATCCGTCAACACCCACCTGCTGCGTTTTCGGATTGCAACGCGGAGTAGGACTGCCGGACAGCTGGAGTCACGTGACCGAGGTTTTCCAGCGGTAATCACTGAATCAAGGATTCTCCTCCTCCTCCTCTCCTCATCCATGTTGTCTTTCTGGTCCTCTGAAAACCTCTGACCTGTTGACTCCAGGCCTGGCTCCGCTCATCATGACTTTGGTTTGTTGTTGTAGTTAAGTGAAGTACGATCTGGTGATAACACAGAGTGTTTTATTCAGAAAATTAACCGGATGTTTTCATTTTGTTTTGGTGAAACCTGACTTCCTGTCCCCCTCCATCTGCTCTGTTGAGATTGATGCGTCATGCTCCGGCATCCGGCAAAAATAGAAGTCTTGTGTCTCTGATCCGGAGGGCTCAGACCTGCTGGATCAGATACACAGCCAGAACGCAACAGAGCGGATCCAGTGGAAGTTAACACATTGACTAGAATATAAACCTATCAGATCCAGTGCCGTGACGGATCAGAAATAGTTCAGACAGGGATCCGGTGAAAATTGGCAGTCACAGCCCCCCTCCTCTAGTCAGACTTCATTAAATGCATCAGGTTGTGTCGAGCCTGCCCGCTTCTATAGATGGAGAGAAGAATGCGAATGGAGTCCTGTTAACGAAGATCGGTCAGTGAAGTGTCTCATTTGTTCTGAAGTCTGCGTGTTAACTGACACAGTAAGATTAAGTTTCATATGCTCTTATTCTGATAGCATGAATCTGTAGAAGTTGCACCAGTGGGCATGTGCAAAAATTAAGTTTTGCTTTTGCGCTCTGTTCCAGCAGCACTGATGATGAGCATGTTCAGACATATTAGGGCCATTTAAAAAAATAAATAAACAGAACTGGAGGGGAAGAGTCATTTTCTGAGATTAATAAAGACTAAAGGTGACATATCATGCAAAATTGACTTTTTAATGGTTCTCTACCTGAAATATGTGTCCCTGTCTACAAACCCCCCGAGAATGAAAAAAATCCATTCTGCCCCTGTTCTGATTTCTCCACCTTTCTGTAAATGTGTGTGAAACCAGCCGTTTCAGACTTCCGTGTTTTTGTTACGTAACAACAATATCCGGTCTGTCACGGAGTCAGAGCTCGGAGCTTGTTCAGCCCACAGACTGTATAAAATAATACTGAATCCCTCCTCCGTTTTTCATTACCTGCACACATGTGTGCTAACAAGGAGCTTAGGAGGGAGGCATGCTAGTTGTAGGCTGTCTTAATAAACACAAAGGTCGGTTTTACTCCCCACGTCTGCAGATTTGAAGATCTAGTGGATGATTTTTATTTGTCATGGATAAGTGCTAGCGCTAACTAGCATAGCCACATAGCTACATGTTCGTAGCTGTAGCTGTAGCTGTAGCTATAGCTGTGTACCAAGACACACGTCGACATACTGACAAATAAAACAACAAGAAACACTAAATCTGTGACCAATCCTTCAGAAAAGGTCCCGCTGCCTTTCTGGCAGAGGTCGGTTTTACTCCCCACGTCTGCAGATTTGAAGATCTAGTGGATGATTTTTATTTATCATGGATAAGTGCTAGTGCTAGTTAGCATAGCCACATAGCTACATGTTCGTAGCTGTGTACCAAGACACACGTCTACATACTGATAAATAAAACAACAAGAAACACTAAATCTGTGACCAATGGTTCAGAAAGGTCCTGCTACAGGCGCCTCTCCGTCAGGATCAGATTCAGAGGGTTGAAGTAACGCGATCTCTGAGCAGCCGTGTATATTCAGCCAACATGTAACCATTAGATCAACGTGCTGGACAGCCGAGGCACATCCACTTCCTGAGGGGGCGTGGTCAGAGAGAAAACAGAGTGTTCTGAGGAGGACTGAAGAAAAGGACTTTTCAGGCAGACCAAAATCTGATTTCAAAGTGTTTTTTTGAGCATAAACTTTAAAGACATGTTTTGGGGACCTCTTAGACCAATATATATTGATGAAAAAAGCGTGATATGTCACCTTTAAGGAATGACGGCTAAAACCTCCAACAAGTTAAATGACAAAATCAGTAATCTAGGAAAGTTTAAGTCACTTTTAAATGCATGGAAATTGTAAAAATAGAGGGTAGAAGACGTTATCTAACGGGGCATGGAAAACGCTGCAGCACTGGAGGAAAGCTGATGAGCGGCATAGATTGAAAGTAATGAAAAGTGCATGAATATATGAACCAATTAAGAGACTTGGTTGTTTCAGAAAAAGGATTTTTTCACAAATCAATATGGACAGCTCCGTCAAACATGTTATAGCTTGATTAATCAAATGTATTGGATTACTCTCTTTGCCCATTGGCAGTATGTCCACCTCTGCTACGGTAGGTGGCGATATGCCTCCTTTCAGCTAGACCTGCCTCCAGTTGACCTCTAATGTCACTACCAAAACAATCAACCACAAGTCAGTGTGAGGCTGAATAGCTGCACTTCTTCTGTTGTGGTTTTGCTTGCGACTCGGCTTCCTTCAACGCTACGCTGCTTGACCTCAAAGCCTGACAAGTGAACTGTGGAGCATGCACAGTGTTTAGGTGTATGAAGTTTTATGCATGCACGAGCAAATCAATCCCTGACAGCATAATCTAGGTATGTTAGTCTGACTCAAGGTTGTTAGAATTTTGCATTTTTCATTAGTTTTTATTTTCATTTAGTTTTGACTTTTTGTTTTCAATATCAGCTTAGTTTCAATTAGTTTTTAAAGCGGGTTTGCTAGTTTAGTTTATTTTTTGGGAAAATGCTTCATTATTCAGTCCCTCCAGGAAGTTGCGATTTCGCGATCGCAACTATCAACGCAAATTCAACCAATCAGCGCGATTTTTTCGTGGCCTTGCAATTTTATACAATCATCGCAACTTTCCCGCAAATTTGGCCAATTACCTTAAAGGTGACATATCATGCAAAATGGACTTTTTAATGGTTCTCTCCCTGAAATATGTGTCCCTGTCTACAAACCCCCCGAGAATGAAAAAAATCCATTCTGCCCCTGTTCTGATTTCTCCACCTTTCTGTAAATGTGTGTGAAACGAGCCGTTTCAGACTTCAGTGTTTTTCATACGTCACAACAATATCCGGTCTGTCACGGAGTCAGAGTTTGGAGCTTGTTCAGCCCATAGACTGTATAAAATAATACTGAATCCCCCCTCTGTTTTTCATTACCTGCACAAATGTGTGCTAACAAGGAGCTTAGGAGGGAGGCATGCTAGTTGTAGGCTGTCTTAATAAACACAAAGGTCGGTTTTACTCCCTACGTCTGCAGATTTGAAGATCTAGTGGATGATTTTTATTTATCATGGATAAGTGCTAGCGCTAGTTAGCATAGCTACATGTCGTAGCTGCAGCTGTAGCTGTGTACCAAGACACACGTCTACATACTGGCAAATCAAACAACAAGTAACACAGAATCTGTGACCAATCCTTCAGAAAAGGTCCTGCTGCCTTTCTGGCAGAGGTCCGTTTTACTCCCCACGTCTGCAGATTTGAAGATCTAGTGGATGATTTTTATTTATCATGGATAAGTGCTAGCGCTAGTTAGCATAGCCACATAGCTACATCTTCGTAGCTGTGTACCAAGACACACCTAGACATACTGACAAATAAAACAACAAGAAACACTAAATCTGTGACCAATCCTTCACAAAGGTCCTGCTTCAGGCGCCTCTCCATCAGGATCAGATTCTGGATCAGATTCAGAGGGTTGAGGTAACGTGATCTCTGAGCAGCCGTGTATATTCAGCCAACATGTAAACATTAGATCAACGTGCTGGAGAGCCGAGGAACATCCACTTCTCGAGGGGGCGTGGTCAGAGAGAAAACAGAGTGTTCTGAGGAGGACTGAAGAAGAGGGCTTTTCAGGCAGACCAAAATCTGATTTCAAAGTGTTTTTTTGAGCATAAACTTTAAAGACATGTTTTGGGGACCTCTTAGACCAATATATATTGATGAAAAAAGCGTGATATGTCACCTTTAAAATCAAAATAAAAGACCTATTCATGTAAAATATGTAGCTCAAAGTTATTTTGTCAGCTTGATCAGGCACAACCGGAGGAGCAGAATGAGCTCCAGTACGCCAGCATCCACTTCTCCAGAAACCAGACAAACTTGTACAGCAACATCACACCAGCTCGACTCATCAGACACATGGAGGAGCAGGACTTCTCTGAGTACGCTGCTGTCAGATGTGCCAGTACCAGCACCGCCAACAGGTGAGGAACTCTTCACACACAGGAACACTATCATCAACACAAAATAAAAGATGCTTTTTTCACTTTAATCACGAAACGTAAATGTTGATAACTTTATCTTGTCTGATTAATCTTCATTGTCACTTTGTTTTTTTCCACCATCAGAACCAGAGGACAAGAAGCCGAAGAAGATCCTGCTACGGTGTACAGCACAGTCAAAGCCAAATGAGCACAACAAGCACTGCATTCATGTTTAACTTTAAGAGAGAAGCTGTCTTCACCATATCAAAGTAAATGAACAAATCAGCTGTTCAGTAATGCTTCATGTATTTTAACTAGTCGGCTTCCTGATCATTTATTCCTGTTTGAGGAAAACTCAACAAAATGATGTTGAAGGAATTCAACAAGTGGAGTCTCAGAGAGAACAGAGGACCATGTGAGGAGACTTGATCTGCTCACAGCAGACTGGATACTCTGACAATGCGTTTTACATCAGACTTCCACCAGAAACTTGTCCGGTCCGTCTCTGATCCACATTGGTCCGACTCCATGTCATCGTGTCCGTCAACACCCACCAGTGGTGTTTTCAGAACGCAGCATGGAGCGGGACCGCTGGACAGCTGGAGTCATGTGACCGAGGTTTTCCCGCTGTAACCACTGAATCAAGGATTCTCCTCCTCCTCCTCTCCTCATCCATGTTGTCTTTCTGGTCCTCTGAAAACCTCTGACCTGTTGACTCCAGGCCTGGCTCCGCTCATCATGACTTTGGTTTGTTGTTGTAGTTAAGTGAAATACGATCTGGTGATAACACAGAGTGTTTTATTCTGAAGATGAACCGGATGTTTTCATTTTGTTTTGGTGAAACCTGACTTCCTGTCCCCGCTCCATCTGCTCTGTTGAGATTGATGCGTCGTGCTCCGGCATCCGGCAGAAATAGAAGTCTTGTGTATCTGATCCGGAGGACTCCGACCTGCCGGATCAGAGATGCGCAACTCGGTTTAGGCATGATGGCTGTCTAACATGAGTCTGGTCCTGCTCGAGGTTTCTGTGTTACGGCTTGAGCAAAGGACTAGGACCCAAATGCAGAGTACAGGGAAAAAGTATTTATTAAGCAAAACCCAAGGTTCAACAAAAAGCGCCTTGCGGGTAAAAACAACTGAGAAAAAGTACAAAACTAGGAGTAACACAAAATCACCCAAAAGGGGAAAAAGGTTCTATCAAAAATTCACAAACAAAAACTAGGAATCAATCCTCTGGAAACAACTCGAGATAAGTAAACAGAAAAGCGTGGCTTGAATCTCCTCAGGAGCAAGGCTACAACGGGACATGGAGCATGCGGCTAGAGGAATAATCTGGCACTGGAGGAGTGTTTGGTGGTGGCTTAAGAAGCCAGTGCTGATGAGCAGATCAGGGACAGGTGTGCCTGATGAGCCTCACTGCTGAGGAGACCGGCCCCGCCCCTACCCATGCAACCTGCAGGCAGAGAGAGAGAGGGTTAGGGCAAATCACACAACAAATCAGGACCATAACATTCTGCCTGTTAAAGGAAGTTTTTCCTCACCACTGTAACTAGCTAAATACTGCGATGTGCAATGCTCATGATGGATTAAGGTGGGGTCAGACTGAGTCTTACCCCGTCTTGAAGTTGGGTCTCTGTTCATAATTTGACATAGAGTGGTCTAGACCTCCTATGTTTGTAAAAGAGTCTTGAGATAACGTTTGTTGTGATTTGGCGCGATACAAATAAAGATTGATTGATTGATTGATTGAACGGAGCGTATCCAGTTGAGGTTAACAGCATCTAATTTAGTCTAAGTAGGACATTCAGGATCATCAGTCATTTGATGCTCTGCTTTAATTCATCAACATCACTTCTTAAAAAAAAAAAAGATTCCACATGTAAAATAAATTAAGCAGAAATATATGTCATGTAAAACTATTGTATTTATATTTAGGGCTTTCAAATGTACATTAAAAAAAGAGTGAATTATCCTCATTGAACCATGATCTGTAAGAATTAAAGAACACAATTGCACTAAATATTGATTTAAATGTATATGTGTCAAACTCAAGGCCCGCGATGGTATTTTTGCACGCATCACTAAAACTACAAGTCCCACAATGCACTGCATGTCAATCGAGGGCCCGCACGCGAGAGCCGTTACCCGACTCCGCTCATCATCAGCCTTATGAAGCTAGTCACCTGCAGTCAACTTTCAGATATCCCTCTCCCCCAAAAATGACTAAACGAAAGGTGGACTTTGAAAACAGGGGGGGTTCAAGACAGCTGGGAGGCAGAGTATATGCATGTGCGCAACAGAGGAACTTTTGGGATTAAGATCAATGCATGGCACAACTACGGGGAAAGATCTCTTTGAAGAGGTATCCAGGTGTGTAAATGAAATGAGGCTGCCTTTGGATAAGCGTGTGGGACTGACGACGGATTGAGCGTCCGTGAAGTGCAGGCAAAAGAGTGGATTAGTGGGCAGGATCCGGGAGAAGATGTGGGAGGAAATCAGCGGAGGTGAGCTGACAGTTTATCACTGCATCATACATCAGGGATCACTGTGTGGCAAAGCCTTGAAAATGGACCATCTGATGAGCACCATAACACGAGCAGTTAACTTCATAAGAGCCATATGTTTAAATCAGCGCCAGTTCAAGTCCTTTCTGGAGGAGTTGGGTTCAGAATATGGTGACTTGCCCCATCACACAGAGGTGCGATGGCTAAACCAGGGAAAAGTGCTGTAAAGGTGTTTCGAGTTGCGTGAGGAGATCTGTCAGTTCATGGAGAGCAAAGGGAAAGACATAGCAGAGCTCCGTGATACAAAGTTTCTGTGTGAAGAAGCGTTTCTGTGTGACGTCACGAGCCATCTCAACACGCTCAACCTGCAGCTTCAGGGGCGGGGCCGTGTGATCACAGACATGTATTGTACGCTGCAGTGAGGGCTTTTAAAACCAAGCTGCACCTGTGGGACACGCTGATGCTGCAAGAAAACTTGAGCCATTTTCCGTGCTGCCGAACTACCTGTGTGAACAACTGTTCTCTTTGATGAAGTTAAACAAAACATCTCACAGGAGTCGTCTCACTGATGAACACCTTCACTCAATCCTGAGGATTTCCTCAGCTCAGAGCCTGACCCCAAACATTGATGAACTTGCATCCAAGATGAGAACCTGAGTATCTGGCTTAGACTAGTGTGCATCACAGAGCAGCAGACTGAGCTGAAATATGTTTCCTTTTTGCACTTTTTCTCACTACCACAGGGCATTTTTGCTTTTTCTTTGTAGAATTATTTTTTGCTAATGTTGTTGGCCTGTAGAAAAATATTTTCATAAGAAATTAGTAAAGCTCATTCATTAGATAAGCTGCAGATTGAGCAATAAGAAATGAACGCAACATATTTTTTCATTTTTTAAATGTTTATAGCAATAACTTAAAGGCCCTGTGAGGAGTTTTTAACTGGCTGAGAAACAGACTGAAAATGATACTGATGCGTCTTTATGGCCTTCAATAGCAAACAGGACCATCAGCGGCAACACTGGCACCTTCTCTGTTGTCATTTTTAATGCCTGAAACCGCCCTGAGGGGGTAGGTGTCAGACCAGATGATGGACATCTCGTTCAGAAACAGCCTTTATTTGACTGTTTTCATGGAAAATAATCACATTGCCTGATAAAGTTGACTGTTAAATTACAACAGGATGAGGTTTTTGTTGAAAACACAACTTTTGCATGTATAGGACAAGAGATAAGAGGTATCGCTTTGTCCACAAGGGGGCGCCAGAATCGATACAAGCTAAAAGTTCCTCACAGCAGCTTTAAGCTTTGCTAATTCAATGTTCAATATGTGCATTAAGTTCATTTCAATAAGTTTTGCAATAAACATTAAACCAGTCCGGCCCTTGACTTGCACCGTTTTTTTTATTTTGGCCCTCTGTGTATTTGAGTTTGACACCCCTGATTTAAATGGTTAGTAATGGAGTTAAAACTTAGATTTAGGGGCGCTGGTGGCCTTGCGGTCCAAGCGCCCCACATACAGAGGCTACAGTCCTCGTCGCAGGGGTCGCCCGTCCGATTCACGGCCATTTCCTGCATGTCTTCCCCCACTCTCTACTCCCCACATTTCCTGTCTCTCTTCAGCTGTCCTATCAAGTAAAAGCTCTAGTTCATTTTTACTAACATGCATTTGAGTTTCTCACGTCTCTGTTCTATATTTCTCAACAAACAGCGGTGACCTGACCGCAATGACAAGAGACAAACCAAAAGAAAAGTTACACATCATTTGACTTCCTGTCTGATAATAAGCACTCTGATCTTCATCCGGTTAAACTCACTCATGGTTCTCACGTTCAGTGCACTCCTCCTGTTCCTCCATCAAGCCTGCAGACTGAGTGACATCCTGACTCAGTGCACAGGGAGATGAACTGTAGGGCCATGTGTGGATATCCTCAGTCAATGCAACTCTTAACCTATTGACATCTTAAAATCTTCATTATCAATCAGTAATGAGATTTGTATCTGGTTCTTAAAACTAAAATAAACTCTGTGCTCAGCTTGTGACTTTTTGAATCCGGTTCTGCTGCAGAACATTTTTTAAACTCAAAGTTAATATGAGCTTTTTCTTTAAACACTTCAACAATTACTTAAAGTATCACGTGATGTGGTCTTCTAAGGAGCACACATTTAAAGTCTGCTCAGCAGAACAACCTCTTTGTGGTTTGGCTTCTCACTGACATTCAAATCAGCATGTATGTTAACCACTTAAACAGGAAGGACTACAAGTCTTTTTATACTTCATTTCCGTCTTCTGCTCACTAAGTGCAGAGGAAAGGCTTCTTTAAAGACGACGGCGTTCATCACTGTAAGTAAAATGATCATTAAAGTGTGTGATACTGTTTAACTCGTCTGATTATTTGACCTGCTGACTCGTGTTGTATTCTCTAAAGCTGACAGAAAGAAGAGAAGAGCAGTGATGAGTTTAACCACAGCTGTGAGTGGATTTATGGTCCTCCTGCTCTCTGTGTCAGGTACGTCAGATCCACACTTCAGTTCATGCTTTTAAAGACAGACAGCTGTGCAAATGTGAGGCTGATTCATAAAGGCTTCAAATAACTTCTATAGAAAGTGGATCAGAGTTTTCTTTATCTTCTCAGAAAGATACAAACGTTGTTTTTTCACTGTTGTGTGACGTTTCAAGACCTTAAAGGTGACATATCATGCAAAATTGACTTTTTAATGGTTCTCTACCTGAAATATGTGTCTCTGTCTACAAACCCCCCGAGAATGAAAAAAATCCATTCTGCCCCTGTTCTGATTTCTCCACCTTTCTGTAAATGTGTGTGAAACCAGCCGTTTCAGTTTTCAGGGTTTTTCATACGTCACAACGCCATCCGGTCTGTAACAGGAAGTCAGAGCTCGGAGCTTGTTCAGCCCATAGACTGTATAAAATACAACTCAACCCCTCCTCCGTTTTTCATTCCCTGCACACATGTGTGCTAACAAGGAGCTTAGGAGGGAGGCATGCTAGTTGTAGGCTGTCTTAATAAACACAAAGGTTGGTTTTACTCCCCATGTCTGCAGATTTGAAGATCTAGTGGATGATTTTTATTTATCATGGATAAGTCCTAGCGCTAGTTAGCATAGCTACATAGCTACATGTCGTAGCTGTAGCTGTGTACCAAGACACACGTCGACATACTGACAAATAAAACAACAAGAAACACAGAATCTGTGACCAATCCTTCAGAAAGGTCCCGCTGCCTTTCTGGCAGAGGTCGGTTTTACTCCCCACGTCTGCAGATTTGAAGATGTAGTGGATGATTTTTATTTGTCATGGATAAGTGCTAGCGCTAGTTAGCATAGCCACATAGCTACATGTTCGTAGCAGTGTACCAAGACACACGTCGACATACTGACAAATAAAACAACAAGAAACACTAAATCTGTGACCAATCCTTCAGAAAGGTCCTGCTGCAGGCGCCTCTCCATCAGGATCAGATTCTGGATCAGATTCAGAGGGTTGAAGTAACGTGATCTCTGAGCAGCCGTGTATATTCAGCCAACATGTAAACATTAGATCAACGTGCTGGAGAGCCGAGGCCACACCCACTTCCTGAGGGGGCGTGGTCAGAGAGAAAACAGACTGTTCTGAGGAGAACTGAAGAAGAGGGATTTTCAGGCAGACCAAAATCTGATTTCAAAGTGTTTTTTTGACCATAAACTTTAAAGACATGTTTTGGGGACCTCTTAGACCAACATATATTGATGAAAAAAGCGTGATATGTCACCGTTAATGCTCTGCTTTGATTGTTGTTCTGTCTGTGGAAAGATTTTGTGAAGGTCAGCATCTTTTGATCATGTCTTTTCCTTTAGGTTACTACTTTGTTATCACTTCAGCAAGCAGTGAAATGAAAATAATGTGACTTTTATTCATATATGTTCCCTTCTCACTCTGTGAAAACCTACAACCCTGTTTCATTTATTCTCAAACTGGCGCTATTTGCGGAAACATCAGCTTTTACAGAGGAAAATATTGTTTCTCTCTGCAGATATTTGATCACTTTGTCAGTTTTCTGAGTGGATACGTATCTCTCAGTCTAGACTATGTCTCAACTTCTCCTTTATCTTTTGCCATCAGCACCAAACACTGCTAGTTCCTGTTTTTAAGGTGTGATGTTCTCACAGTGACAGCTTTTTTAAGCCTTTACCTCCTCTTGAAGTCATACCTGCTGCTCAGTTTTTTTTACACCTCCGTATCCTGTATTTGGTTTTAGTTTTCACACTTTATGCTGACTGTGTTTCCTGTTGTGCTCTGTGTTCCAGTGGTTCAGGGTCAGGATGGCTGGGGGGTGACTTACTCTTCTCTTCAGATCTGTGCCTTTAAGGGATCAACTGTTGAGATGAGCTCCACTTTTTCATACCCAGGAAGAATAGATGGAGAAGAGAACAAACTTTTAAAAACATTCTGGTTTGCTGGAAAACTAACTTATAATAAAGACATTGAAACATCCTCACAGTATTCAGGTCGTGTGAAGAACACCTGTGAGGAGCATAAATGCAGTCTGAGGATCACAGACCTGAGAGAGAGCGACGCAGATCAGTACCAGTTCAGAATAATAACAAAATCTAACAAATATTTTGGTCAAACTGGAGTCAAACTGTACATCAGAGGTAAAGTTATCAATAGAACATTTCATCATGTAATCTATAAGTTCACCTTTTTTGATTTCGTTGTAAATAACTGACATTTCCACACATTTTAGATCCGGAGGTGGTGGTGAGAAGGGAAAATTCAGGTTTGCAGCTGGAGTGTCTCAGCAGATGTCCTGTTCCCACTTCCTACATCTGGTTCAAGAATGGACGGAGAGTTGAACATGAAAACTCACAATATTATTCACCAGGCCTCCTTCATACAGACAGATATTCCTGTGCTCTACGAGGAAACGAGGAGTTCTCCTCTCCTTCAGTGTGTGAGTTTACCTTCAGACTTCCTCTGTCGTCTGCTTTGTCCTTTCAATACATCTTCTTTCGTT
This sequence comes from Notolabrus celidotus, assembly GCF_009762535.1. Lineage (NCBI taxonomy): Eukaryota > Metazoa > Chordata > Actinopteri > Labriformes > Labridae > Notolabrus > Notolabrus celidotus. Next base: position 36,452,582 of record NC_048278.1, read on the forward strand.
GTGAATGACAGCTGTCTCTCTGAATCTTCTGCAGATGCTCCAGAGTTTCCCTCTGTGTCTGTGAATACCTCTACGGAGATAGAGGAGGGCAGTTCAGTGACTCTTACCTGTAGCAGTGATGCTAACCCAGCAGCTAACTACACCTGGTACAAGAAGAATGGAACTCTGCACCTTCATCTCTCCAGTTCAGAAGCACAGATTGTCTTCAGCTCCACCAAGTCCTCTGACTCTGGAGAGTATTACTGTGACGCTGAGAACGAGCTGGGGAGATCAACATCCAAACACATCTCTATTAAGGTTCAGGGTTTAAGGTTCAAGGTTCCAGGTACTTAATAGTCATTTCCATGTTCCCACATGAAAACAAAATCTGTCCTCAGGACTAGCGTACATAATCGTATAATACCTTAAAGGTGACATATCATGCAAAATGGACTTTTTAATGGTTCTCTACCTGAAATATGTGTCCCTGTCTACAAACCCCCTTGAAAATGAAAAGAATCAATTCTGCCCCTGTTCTGATTTCTCCACCTTTCTGTAAATGTGTGCTGAAACCAGCCGTTTCAGTTTTCAGTGTTTTTCATACGTCACAACGCCATCCGGTCTGTAACAGGAAGTCAGAGCTCGGAGCTTGTTCAGCCCATAGACTGTATAAAATACAACTCAACCCCTCCTCCGTTTTTCATTCCCTGCACACATGTGTGCTAACAAGGAGCTTAGGAGGGAGGCATGCTAGTTGTAGGCTGTCTTAATAAACACAAAGGTTGGTTTTACTCCCCACGTCTGCAGATTTGAAGATCTAGTGGATGATTTTTATTTTTCATGGAAAAATGCTAGCGCTAGTTAGCATAGCCACATAGCTACATGTTGGTAGCTGTGTACCAAGACACACGTCGACATACTGATAAATAAAACAACAAGAAACACTAAATCTGTGACCAATGGTTCAGAATGGTCCTGCTGCAGGCGCCTCTCCGTCAGGATCAGATTCTGGATCAGATTCAGAGGGTTGAAGTAACACGGGTCTGTGAGCAGCCAACATGTAAACATTAGATCAACGTGCTGGAGAGCCGAGGCCACACCCACTTCCTGAGGGGGCGTGGTCAGAGAGCTCATTCTCATTTAAAGGCACAGACACAGAAAACAGCCTGTTCTGAGCAGGGCTGAAAAAGAGGGGTTTACAGGCAGACCAGAATCTGATTTCAAAGTGTTTTTTGAGCATAAACTTTAAAGACATGTTTTGGGGACCTCTTAGACCAATATATATTGCTGAGTAAGTTGTAATAAGTAGGAACTTACTGATTTAAGTTATTTCCTTCATTTTAGAGAAGCATCCACCATATCTCTTTGATAAATCTGCATCAACGATGAACATCATCAGGTTGACTCTGTCTGTGGTGATGTTGATTCCTCTGCTTCTCTTGACTCTGTGGAGCAGGTAAAAACATAAACATCCATCTGTTCAATCATCTCTCTCATGTTTCAAAGTTGAGTTTAATGACTTTCATCATGTAAAAAGTTTGATCAATACTTTTTTTTTTACATAATCCAGGAAGAAGAAAACTCTGAGCTTCACTAGTGAGCCAAGTGAGCGTGTAGAGATGATAGAGGTGAGAGAGAGAGAGAGAGGCCAAACTGACATTTATTTTTGCATGCTAATAATTTCAAACATGGTTCAATTGATTTTTTTGGATAAAATCTCATCATCTGTCATCAGCTGGACTCTGGTCTTGAGTTCAAGAACGTCTCAGCCGTCATTGCAGCACGGACCGAAGATGCAGAGGAGCAGGAAAGCATGGTGTGAAGTCCAGAGAGGTGAGAGCCTCCTGCATTGAAGACAACAGACTGAGTTCAGATTCATGGTCACAGGAACAACTGTAACTCTAGTTTTATTCCATGTTCTTCAGATGCAGCTGAACCAGAGGAAGAACTCACTGTGGAGGATGTGGAAACATTAACCTGAATACATCTAGTGTTGTGCAAGTACCCACTAAAAATGAGCTCTAGCCCTCAATCATTGACGTTTCCTAAGCTAAGAGAAGTATTCTACTACAGAATCAGAAGTGTGTAACATGATTTAACTTCAAACTATATACTTTTTAGGTTAGTTTGCTAAGTAATGTTTTATCTACCAGCTATTAAGATAAAAACAATTACAGTACACTCTTAAACTTTTGGCTTATTTCACTGTTTAGTCTTCTATCATTCTTATTTCAGTCTTTTATTGAGCAGAGTATGTTTTTAAATCCATCCATTATCTTGACCGCTTATCACGGGGGGCTGGAGCCTACCCCAGCTGACTTCGGGCGGAAGGCAGGGTACACCCTGGACAGGTCGCCAGCCAATCACAGAGCTAACACAGAGAGACAGACAACCATTCATGCACACACTCACAACTACGGGCAATTTAGAGTGATCAATCAACCTGGTGAGCAAGTTTTTGGACTGTGGGAGGAAGCCGGAGTACCCGGGGGAGAACCAATGCATGCATGGGGAGAACATACAAGGCACCTGCCTGACCGGGGATTCGAACCAGGAACTTTCTAGCTGTGAGGCAACAGCGCTACCCACTGCACCACCATGCAGCCCTGTTTTTAAATCACTTAAAGACTTAAAGTAGCTTGTAGCTTGTAGCATACCATTACTTTGATTGTTTCTCCAATACATCCAGTTGTTGCATTTGCAGGGCTGTATGTCAAAGATGAAATGTTGATCAGGGAAGTGAAGAGGATTCTAGAGGAGCAGGGGTCAAAATTCACAACATTGATTTTTTTTTTTTTTCAAATAATAAAATACAAATGCCTGGAATGATAAATTGTGTCTCTTTTAAAAGAACCATAAAATACATGTCTTAAAACAAATTCCTGACTATGGTTGGAAAATTTGACCAAACGACTTAAAGCTGGGGTTGGTAATCACGGAAAACTAGCATGAATTTGAATGTAGCATTTCCTCAGGACTCCGTCTAACCCCTCCCCTCGGAGCTCCTCCGAAATGACGACCATATGATGGTGACTGATTCAAAACCAGTCCTCACCAAAACATTCTCATAGTGAAAGTTAAAAACACAAACAAACATGGCTGCTGTTAGCACTCACAACTGTCATGCTAGCATTATCCAGTTGTACCGGTGACACGATATCAGGAGAAAAGTTATAACACATATATAATACTGTAACAGCTCTACTGTTTGTTAAACCTGTTCAGTGTAGATGTTCTTAATTCCTACAGTGTTGACGGTCAGTGAAGGCATCAGGAGAGGTGTAGAGTGTGTGAGCGGGAGAGAGGAGAGACAAGAGGAGAAGTTCTTCATTCATTCAAACATTGATTGTTGTTTTGTTGGTTGTCGTGATCACGGCCGACAGTGACCGGTTATTAAAGATCAACGTGTTCACGAGTCGACTCGTCATCACTACAGCGTCTAGACGGACGCTACAGTACATCTACATTTCTGTAGGACTTACTAAATGTCATTCATTCTTCTGCTTGCTGGTTAGAGCTTATTAGACTCTGATCCGGACTACAGTCCTGAGCAAAGCACCTCATCAGGTCAGAGGGGACAGGCCCGAGGACGAGCGAGAGGGGCTGTAAATAGAGTCAGGGGAAGCAGAGGCAGGGGACGGAGACTCGGAGTGCACGCCGGGGAAATGTACGCGCAGGAGGCGGAGAGAACGACAGGATGGGATTTGATTGGTTTAAAATTTGGGGAGCCAAAAAACGCTGATTGGTTGGCGTTTTCCCAGGTTTACTCCGGCTGTAGATAGCAGCTTTTTTTCACTCTTTTTTAAGAACACATTATGTATTGATTACCATCAGGACATAAAGATCATTTTAACCAGTATAACAAAAAGTGGATCTAAATCTGATTACCAACCCCAGCTTTAACCTCAGCCCCTGTATGTCATCGGTTTTGTCATCAATTTCACTTCATTGAAACATAAACGTAAGTCCTCACTTGATTGTCACTTTTCAACAGCAAAACACGCACGGAGAACGGGTGAAGAGCGAGGACAGCAGGAAGGACAAGTGATACTAGAGTTATTATCTGAGGGGCTCAGTGTTAGCTTGGTCTCTACCTGCAGCAGGTGTGCTTTATGAACCAGCTCTCCTCACCTCCATGCATCTGTCTCATCTTCATTGAGGATTTTTACCCCCCGGTGTGCGTTAGAGACAAAGACACAACCGGGGGACGTCTGTTTACTATTTGATGTTTGACGTTGTTGCCGCCATCACCGTAAAAAGCTCTGTGTCTACAGCTTGATTTAATCCAGTTTGGTGAAACATCAGACACATTTAGTAAGTTTGGATCAACTCCTTGCTGAAAGATGCAGATGCATTTCAGAGTGCCGTGAACTGACTGCCTGTCCAGTGCGCCTGTAACTGCAGGTGCATTCAGGGACCGTCGTAAAAGTGCAATACAGTCCTTTCATGGCATTTTTCTGTGAATCAAGAGAACCAAAATACAGTCACAGAGGTCACATCAAGAATGTTTTCTAAAAACAACTGTCATTTAAAATATTTACTTGCCCCTTAGATGTTATTTGGGGAAAAAAGCCACACACAAAAAAATCGCAACTTTCACTGCTGTTTTTTCAAAAAGCTGTCGCAAAATCAGGCTTTTTGGGCCGCAACAATCACAAAGACAACCCGCAAAATCCTGGAGGGACTGTTCGGTGTCTTTAAGAGACTGATCAGCTATTTATGATATGCATGTCTCACTCTGAGGGACAGCTGTCACTGTGCTCCTCTTCAGCACCATGAACAGCATCACTAACCTACATCCCAAAGCTCTTGAATATTTTTACCTCAGTGTTTGGTCAATGTCTTTTGGACATTACAGGCCTTTAATATCAATTCTAGGGGCTTTCCCTTCTTTTTTATTACATCTACTCAATTGGCACCGATGCCTATGGGACCCTGGGAGACCCTAGGAACCATTATGGAGGCTTTTCCTTCACTTTGAATGTAATTTGTTAATATGCAATCAATGGCCCCCAGTGTGCAGTCTAGGGAATACTTGGGGACCATGATGTGGAAGCTTTTCCTACACTTTGAACATATTGACTCAATTGGTCCCCAGTGTGCAGTCTATGGGGCACTATCGGCCTCTAGTAACCATTATGGAGGCTTTTCCTTCAATTTGAATGTAATAAGTTGATTGGCCTTCAGTGGCCTAGAGAACACAAACTCTCTATCTGAGCATGAAAACTGAGGAGAAGTGTGAAGGAAGAGGTTATAGGGAGGGGACTGAGAAACGAGAAGCTTTACAGGAAGAGTAGAATACCTGGTCCAGCTCAGATCACAAAAAAATTGACCTACACAATACATTCATGCAAGCAGTTTTATATTCACCATAAGCCCCAGTGTGATAAAGATCTGAGTCATGTAATATTCTACCACAGCACTGATTTCAGTATGTCTTTGTCCTCAGTAAAATCCCATGAGACTCCTAAAGTGCAGAGTGAATGTTACATCCCTCAACAACAAAACATTTAAATATTTGAATACAGTTCAGTCAGAGACAACTCTTTATCAATGTCAGTATTTGAGAAACAATCCCTCTGAGACAGTTTGCATCAGCCTAAAGTAATAAACTTCATGATTTCCTCAAGACCAGGTTGGCCTCACTCTCCCTCTGAGATCTGGCCTACATGCAGATTCAACATGCAGAGTGTCAGTGGTACTTCTCTTGTATCTTTGTCTTATAGACACACCCAGTAACTTAGTAAATTCAGTCATGATTTCTGCACGACGATGTTTGAGCGGGCCGTACCCCTGCCTCATTCTGAGGTATGACCAATGTGCAGATTCAACATGCAGAGTGTCAGTGGTACCTCGCATGTATCTTTGTCTTTTCACACCTAGACACACCCGGAAACTTCGTCTCTGCTGCAGTTGCTGACTTAACAAGTAATTTCGGTCTGTTTCTTTTGTTCCAACTTTGCGATGATTGCACCCTTGATATGCACTCAAATGCAAAATGTAATAAAATTATATATTTGTCCTGTTCCTCATGAACTTAGACTACAAAGGCCAGATATCGCTTACAAAAGAACGCCACTTTACCTGATGTCACCGCGTAACTTGGTTCATGCATGAAGAGGAAGGAAGACTGACAAGTTTAACGCCCTGACTTCTTCCTGCTTATGACCACAGAGGAGCGTCTTCTGTAGAGACAACATCTTCTCCCCGCTGTAAGTAGAATTATTCTTTGTTATGATTGATATTTATCTGCACAGGTTATGTACAGTCCTTGTGATGATATTTATCTTCTCTGAAGTCACACAGGGATGAGAGGAGCAGCTATGAGCCTGAAAGCAGCAGCGAGTGTGTTGGTTATCTTTCTTCTCTCTCTGCCAGGTACTTCATATCCTCATTTTCATCGTAGGGCATTTAGCTCAGGGGATTTATTTATTACACCGACCAATAACAGGCTTTAACTGTTTTTACTCTTGTCTAGATTTAATGTTGGATATTGACATCAGATAAGGGAAGTAGTGAACATAAATACTATCTGCATGCTGGCAGCTGATTTCTTCCAGATCAGGTTGTTTAGTGAAGGTCTTCAGATGTGTCTGATCTTTTCACACATGAAGCATCTCTCATTATTTTTATAAACATTTGAGAGATTAAGGGTATTACCCACATTGCATTTGAAGGATTTAATAACTTAAGAATTAATATATGAATGTCAGTATTTTTTTTGTTAGAAAACAAGATAACGTCTATTTAAAAAAGGGACCCAAACTTTGCAGATGCATTGAGCTCGTTCCTCTGACGTATGTGTGATGTTTCCATTCTCTATATGGTAAACAGTTAACAGCTTTTCTAAATATAACTTATGACAGAAGCAAAGTGTCATTTTGTGCTCATACATCTGTGGTCTGAAGTTCTCTTCCTTTAAACACTGCACTACTCTGACCACAGAGTGAACAGAGAGGAAACAACAGAACACTTCTGACGCTCAATAAGCTGCATTTACACTCATGTCTAATGTTCCTGATCTCAAAGCAAAGAAGACTTCTTCGTATTCTAGGTCTGCATGGAGAAGCTTCATAGAGAAGTGTCTGTAAGGTTTTAAATGTTTGTGTCTGTCTCTCTGATGTTCTAAGTTTGATCGTGTTTCCTGTGCTCTGTGTTTCAGTGGTTAGGGGAGAGGTTGGCTGGAGAGTGACTTACCCTTCTCATCAGATCTGTGCCTTAAAAGGATCAACAGTGGACATACCCTGCACCTACACATATCCATCAACAATAAATAATCAAACTAATGAAGTCCAAGACAAATTGTGGTTTACTAAAATTAGTTCATCTACACATGTGGATCTGAAAACAGACTCAGACTACTCAGGTCGTGTGGAGTATCATTTCAATGAGAGGGACTGCACTCTGAGAATCAAAGACCTGAGAGAGAGCGACTCAGCTCAGTACAAGTTCAAGTTCACAACAAACCAACAAGGTGGAAGTTTTACTGGTGAACCTGGAGTCACTTTGACTGTCACAGGTAACATTTTCACTACAAAACCTTTCTTCATATTTTTGGAAAAAAACGTATTTGAATCAGATCCAGTTTTAATGTGTAATGTCTTCCACAATCCAGACCTGCAGGTGCAAGTCAAAAGATCATCAGACAAGGCACAGCTGAGGTGTCACAGCAGCTGTAATGTGGCTGACAGTCGTTCATATGTCTGGTACAGAAAGGGACAGAAACTGGCTGCAGAGACATCTTCTCTTAGAGTCCGTGTTCCTGATTCCAACAGGTATACCTGTGCTGTTAAAGGACATGAGGATCACCGCTCTGCTGCAGTCTGTGAGTTTCCTCCACACTGACAGTAAAGACATTCTGTCACTTTTCTTCTGTATGAACTGTTCTCTACTTGATTTTAACTTCCACTTTAAAAACTCTTCTGAATTTTAGTGAAAATAAATGTATAAGAACTCTTTATCTAATACTCTGCAGTATTAGTCATTGTATCAAAGTTTTACTATGTAGTGACTTTTTAACTGATTGAAAAGTGTCTGTGTACATCTTGTTTTGTGTAGATGCTCCAAAGACTCCCTCAGTGTCAGTGAAGTCCTACTGGTGAGGTGATGGAGGGCAGTCCAGTGACTCTGACCTGCAGCAGTGATGCTAACCCAGCAGCTACTTATACCTGGTACCAGTTGAACTACGGTCAACTTCCCACTAAAAAGGCCCAGCTTTACTTTGGGTCCATCCAGTCATCTGACTCTGGACAGTATTACTGTGAAGCTGAGAATGATCTAGGGAGGGAGAGGACATCTGGATACACATACATTAATGTGAAATGTAAGTAAATGAAAAATATTTCAACAGCAGTATTCAACTGGTTATTATGTTTTGCTTAATTTGATGATCATACAGTATGTGCTTCCTTCACCTCTATCTGCTTAACATACACAGTCTGCAGCTTTCTGACACTGAGACTTTTTTAAACACAGATAAGCTCTTTGAAGAATTCTAGTCTGGGTTCAGGGTAAAGCAGAGACACTGCTCCTCAAAGCATTAAATGGTTCACTGACTGCTGCTGATGGAACATCCTCTGTTTAGTTCTTTTGATTTAAGTGCTGCCTTTGATAGTGTCGATCATTGTATCGATCATGCTGAATTGGCCTCTCTGTTTCAGTTTTTACTTCTTTTTTTACCCTATTTACATAGATAGATAGTAGGGGTGCAACAATACGTGTATCTGTATCGAACCGTTCGATACAGTGGACATGGTACGGTTCGCCCTATGACCTGAACAATACGCTATTTTATATTTATTTTATCAACTTCTGACGAGGCGCTCTGTGCTGAAAGTTAAAGCTGGGGTTGGTAGTCAGATTTAGATACACTTTTTGTTATACTGGTTAAAATGATCTTTATGTCCTGATGGCAATCAATACATAATGTGTTCTTAAAAAAGAGTGAAGAAAAGCTGCTATCTACAGCCGGAGTAAACCTGGGAAAACACCAACCAATCATCGTTTTTTTGGGACCCAAAATTTTAAACCATTCAAATCCCTTCCTGCTGTTCTGCCCTCCTCCTGCAGAGCGTACATTTCCCCGGCGTTCACTCCTCCGAGTCTCCGTCTCCTGCCTCTACTTCCCCTGACTCTATTTACTGCCCCTCTCGCTCGATCTCGGGCCTGTCCCCTCTGACCCGATGAGGTGCTTTGCTCAGGACTGTAGTCCGGATCAGAGTCTAAAAAGCTCTCACCACGGGGGCTCTGACAAGCAGAAGAATGAATGACATTTAGTAAGTCCTACAGAAATGTAGATGTACTGTAGCGTCCTGTCCGGACGCTGTAGTGATGACGAGCCGATTCGGTGAACACGTTGAGTTTTAATAACCGGTCACTGTCAGCCGTGATCACGCCAACCAACAAAGCAACAATCAATGTTTGAATGAATGAAGAACTTCGCCTGCTTGTCTCTCCTCTCTCCCGCTCACACACTCTACACCTCTCCTGATGCCTTCACTGACCGTCAACACTGTAGGAATTAAGAACATCTACACTGAACAGGTTTAACAAACAGTAGAGCTGTTACAGTATTATATATGTGTTATAACTTTCCTCCTGATATCGTGTCACCGGTACAACTGGATAATGCTAGCATGACAGTTGTGAGTGCTAACAGCAGCCATGTTTGTTTGTGTTTTTAACTTTCACTATGATAATGTTTTGGTGAGGACCGGTTTTGAATCAGTCACCATCATATGGTCGAGAATCAGCGGCGCTCGTGCATGTGAGTGGGGGGGGCGTCGTTTTGGAGGAGCTCTGAGGGAGGAGGGGAGGGGTTAGACGGAGTCCTGAGGAAAAGCTACATTCAAATTCATGCTAGTTTTCCGAGACTGCCAACCCCAGCTTTAAGTGGATCTGCGCTCGATTCCTCCGGGCTGCATTGTCGAGCGCAGGTCCACTGAACTGCACGCTCCTCCCACATTCATTCAGTCCAACCTGGTCACGTTTCTTTTAACTGAACTTTTTTATCTTGTTTATTTCCTGTATTCCTCACATTTCTCTTTCATTCTCTCATTTGTAAAGCACTTTGTAACCCTGCTTTGAAAAGTGCTACATCAACTTATGAAGTATGTTTTTTTTTCTTCATATCTCCTCCAGATGCTCCAAACACTTGTTCTGTGTCTGTCAGTCCAAATGGTGAAATCATTGAGGGCAGTCGAGTGACTTTGAGCTGTAGCAGTGATGGTTACCCAGCACCTGAGTATACCTGGTACAAGGTGAACGATCATGGACATCACAGTAAAGGATCAGAGCTCGTCTTCAGTCAGATTCAGTCCTCTGACTCTGGGAGGTATTACTGTGCAGCTGAGAATGATCTAGGGATGAGGACATCTGGATACACCAACATTAATGTAAAATGTAAGTGAATCATTTTATTGTAAAAGCAAAATTCAACTGATTACTGTTTTTATAACTTCATTTATTGATCATATGTGCTTCCTTCACCTCTATTTTATTCTTTTTGAGCATTGTACATGAATGAATTTAAGGATCATATTAAGCTGGTTTATATCTTTAATAACTGTATTCCTTAAAGCCCTGCAGAGTTTGATTGTCAGTACTGTGTAACCCAAGAATCTGAACCAAGCATTTACACATGGAGAGAAAATAGATTTAAATGTAGCCACTTTAAATAGACTAAGGTTATACTCAGGTCTACTCCATCTCCTCATATTCCTACGTACTCTCTCTGTTCCATACTGATGTTTGTTTTTGTGAGAAACCGGCTCAATTGAATACATTTCTATTATCTTCACAGTTTGTCTTAAAATGAAACTTTAAAAATGTGAATGTCTAAGTTATATAAAAACATGTTTTCTCCTCCAGATGCTCCAAAGCTTCCCTCTGTGTCAGTGAGTCCCACTGCTGAGAAGGTCGAGGGCAGTTCAGTGACTCTGACCTGTAGCAGTGATGCTAACCCAGCAGCTACTTACACCTGGTACAAGAAGACCGGAAACTGGAGAGGTCAACAACTCAGTATCAACACAGAGCTTGTCTTCAGGTCCATCCAGTCCTCTGACTCTGGAGAGTATTTCTGTGAAGCTGAGAACAAACTGGGGAGTAGAACATCTGAACCCTTCTCTATTGATGTTAAATGTGAGTGAAGCAGTTCATATAAAAAGCTTCATTAAGATGATAACTGTCAGCATCATGAAGCTTCCTTTGCTGATCATACCTGAATGTCCTGTTGTTTTATAGTATTTGCTCACATCTAGATTAGCCTGACTTCTTAAGGCTGATTTATACTTCTGCGTCTCCCCTACGCAGCAGGGGCTGACGCGGACATGAGCCCCACATACTTGTGCGTCGGTGTGTCCGTGTCGCGCAGCAATTCTCCGCCGAAACGCCTGAGGGCAGTGCGGTCTCTCTGATAGCCGGCCACCTGCTTCCGGTCCCGCTACGATCTCTGTTTACTTTTCCACAGAGTTTCAGAGCGTGTTATGTTAATCTACAGCTGTCACAGTTATCACCTGCCACACCTGCTCAGCCCACTACATTTCCACTCCCCTTCGTTTACCTGAACCACACTCTCCTCATTAAGCCAACACAAATCACCTGTTTCTCATTACCTGCTGCCAGGTATTTAAGTCCCGGTTTCAGCTCACTCAGTGCCAGATTGTTCTCTCTGCAAATGCAAGACTCTCCAGCACTTTGCCTCTGACTGATCTCCCGGTTTCGACCCTGCCTGTCCCCGACCTTCCTTCCTCGTTTCTGCCCTGGTAACTACCTCAGCCTTCTGTCCCCGACCAAGAGATTTGCCTGCTCCTCGTCTGTTTCCAGCCTGATCCTCCACACAGCGAAACCAGCTTCTCAACAGACATTGTGTGACCGGGTTAGTAAAGACTGTTACCTGCTGTTTCCTCCGGGCTCCAGTGTGCTGCTTTTGGGTTCACCCTCACACCCGTAACAACAGCTGATACATGTTGCTGTTAATCATACAGACATGATTACATGAAGAATAGAGAGGAGGAGATGAAATACACGGCCGATGTGCGGCCGATGTCCGGGATCCCGGAAGTGATATGAATGCGGGAAAGACAAAGCCGCCGAGCGGACCAATCACAGAGCTTGCGGTCCGCGTCGGCTCTACGCGAAGTTACATTTTGGAGGAGGTGCACGTCAGCTACGTGCGTAGGCCTCGGCGTAGGTACGGGAGCTACGCGGACCCCCCGGCGTAGGGTACGCCGTCGATTCAACGCAGAAGTATAAATCAGCCTTTAGGGTTTTCAACTGTGAAGAAATATGATCACAAAACATGTCTATGTGTTATTTCATGGTTTATTATTTCACCATAAAACATTAAACCATCTACACATTTTCTGTTTACCTCTGTGAAGAATTCACATTTTACAGCAGCTGTAGTCTGGGAGTATCTGCAACCTTTACAGAAGATAATAAAAGACACTGATTCTTACAGGACATGGGGATTAACGAATCACTGCTGTTATATTAAAGTTAAAGCAATGTATTTCTTATTTTCACTTTGCAATGAATATTAAAATATTTAAATAATGTGTCTAAAGAAAGATTTGTATTTCCCTCCAGATGCTCCAAAGCTTCCCTCTGTGTCAGTGAGTCCCTCTGGTGAGGTCGTGGAGGGCAGTTCAGTGATTCTGACCTGTAGCAGTGATGCTAACCCAGTAGCTAACTACACCTGGTACAAGGAGAATGAAGACTCACCAAAAGCTGTAGGACCGGTTTTCACCATCACTGACCTCAGAGCTGAACACAGTGGGAATTATTCCTGTGAAGCTCAGAACTCAAGAGGACGTCATAACTCCACCTTACTTCTGATTGTTGTGACAGGTCAGATATTCATCATTAAAGGTTCACTGCACTACACCTGAGCAGATTCACATTTAAATAAGTTATATATTTTAGGCTTTTACATCTTTATTTTCGAAAGGAGAGGACAGTGCATAGAGCAGGAAACCTGGAGAGACTTGGGGAATGGCATGCGGGAAGGGGGGCTGCAGGATGGAGTTGAACCTGGGCCCGGGCGATTAATTTGACCATTAGGCTAAATCAGAGGACAGCAGAGCAGATTCACATTTAAAGATGACATAACACGCTTTTTTCATCAACATATATTGGTCTAAGAGGTCCCCAAAACATGTCTTTAAAGTTTATGCTCAAAAAAACACTTTGAAATCAGATTTTGGTCTGCCTGAAAATCCCTCTTCTTCAGTCCTCCTCAGAACACTCTGTTTTCTCTCTGGCCACGCCCCCTCAGGAAGTGGATGTGCCCTCGGCTCTCCAGCACGTTGATCTGATGTTTACATGTTGGCTGAATATACACGGCTGCTCAGAGATCACATTACTTCATCTGATCCAGAATCTGATCCTGACGGAGAGGCGCCTGTAGCAGGACCTTTCTGAACCATTGGTCACAGATTTAGTGTTTCTTGTTGTTTTATTTATCAGTATGTCGACGTGTGTCTTGGTACACAGCTACGAACATGTAGCTATGTAGCTATGCTAACTAGCGCTAGCGCTTATCCATGATAAATAAAAATCATCCACTAGATCTTCAAATCTGCAGACGTGGGGAGTCAAACCGACCTTTGTGTTTATTAAGACAGCCTACAACTAGCATGCCTCCCTCCTAAGCTCCTTGTTAGCACACATGTGTGCAGGGAATGAAAAGCGGAGGAGGGGTTGAGTTGTATTTTATACAGTCTATGGGCTGAACAAGCTCCGAGCTCTGACTTCCTGTTACAGACCGGATGGCGTTGTGACGTATGAAAAACACTGAAAACTGAAACGGCTGGTTTCACACACATTTACAGAAAGGTGGAGAAATCAGAACAGGGGCAGAATGGATTCTTTTCATTCTCGGGGGGTTTGTAGACAGGGACACATATTTCAGGTAGAGAACCATTAAAAAGTCGATTTTGCATGATATGTCACCTTTAAATAATCAGTAGGAACTTAAAACTGACTGAAAGAAAAGGAATGATTTGAGGAGCCTCCATGGTGTCAGACTCAGACTGAATGAGTATCACTCTAATCCTACCTGTGATATGTCTCATATACCTTTCTTTATTTCTAGGGAACTTACAATTCAAAATAAATATCACGAAGATGGCTTTGATGCTCCTTATGATGACTCCTCTGCTTGTCCTGACTCTGTGGATGAGGTAAAACCACATCAAATCATCAGTTGAAGCACTTATCACTTATTGTTCACCTTGAAATGGTTTCTTTAATCCAGGAAGAAGAAAACTCTGAGCCCCACCATCAAACCAAATGAGCCTGTAGAGATGATAGAGGTGAGACAGACAGAGAGAGAGACTGCTGAAAAACTTTCCCTACATCACTGTTATGATAACTTGAACTAAAACCTCATCGTCTGTCATCAGCAGGTGTATGCAAACGTCTCAGCCATCCTTTCAGCACAGACAGAAGATGCAGAGGAGCAGGAAGACCTGGTGTGAAGTCCAGAGAGGTGAGAGCTTAAAGACTACAGACTGAGTTCAGATCTATAGTCACAGCTCCAGCTATAACATTACAATTTGGTGGTTTGTTCCAGATGCAGTAAACAGAGGAGGGATTCAAAAGTAAGGCTGTGGAGGATGTAGAGGAAGTGGAAATATTTAGCTTCAACTGTTTTCAAAAGTTTTCAAGTTGACTTTAAATCATTGCCTTAACTATGTACGCTTCTTTATTCTTGAAAAGTTATATTATTCTTGAAATGACTTCTTTACTCTCTCTGTTTGCTCTGATAGAGTTCCACTCTTCATGTTTATATTTTGCAAATATTAATCATATTTTCTGAGTTATGTGACTTCAAGTCCGTCATGAGCAGCTCAACACTGTGATCCAGTCCCTCCAGGAAGTTGCGATTTCGCGATCGCAACTATCAACGCAAATTCAACCAATCAGCGCGTTTTTTTTCGCGGCCTTGCAATTTTATACAATCACCGCAACTTTCTCGCAAATTTGACCAATTACCTTAATCTCAGCCCCTGTACGTCATCAGTTTTGTCATCAATTTCACTTCCTAGGAACATAAACATAAGTCCTCACTTGATCTACACTTTTCAACAATAAAACACGCACAGAGAACGGGTGAAGAGAGGGGACAGCAGGCAGGACAAGTGACCATGACAACGTTGTTATTTATAGATTGAGGGGCTCAGTGTTAGCTTGGTCTCTACCTGCAGCAGGTGTACTTCATGAACCAGCTCTCCTCACCTCCATGCATCTGTCTCATCTTCATTGAGGATTTTTACCCCCCGGTGTGCGTTAGTGACAAAGACACAACCGGGGGACGTCTGTTTACTATTTGATGTTTGACGTTGTTGCCGCCATCACCGTAAATAGCTCCACGTCTACAGCTTGATTTAATCCAGTTTGGTGAAACATCAGACACATTTAGTAAGTTTGGATCAACTCCTGGTCAACAAAGATGCAGATTCATTTCAGAGTGCGTGAACTGACTGCATCAGTCGCTGCGAGGTGCATTCAGGGACCGTCGTAAATGTGCAATACAGTCCTTTCATGGCATTTTTCTGTGAATCAAGAGAATCAAAATACAGTCACAGTGGCCACATCAATAATGTTTTCTAAAAACAACTGTAATTTAGCGTATTTACTTGCCCCTGAGATGTTATTGGGGGAAAAAAGCAAAAAAAAAAAAAAACTCCAACTTTCACCGCAACTTTTTCAAAAAGCTGTCGCAAATTCAGGCTTTTTGGGACGCAACAATCACAAAAAAATCCCGCGAAATCCTGGAGGGACTGGTGATCTCTCCTCCTGCTGACTCACTTATTGATGCAGCTGCTAATCTTTTTAGCTTATAACCTGTAAATATCTTGTTCAATTTCATTCATTCAAATGAACTAAAATCACAGAAATGTGTTTCCTTGAAGTGTTCATGAATATCATAATGCTTTATAACAACCTGACCTGCCTCTTGTTCATAAGTATACAATAAAGTTTGTTCAAAACACACACAGGAAGCTGAACAAATCATTCCTTTAATTTCTTGTTTGGAATTCCACACTTTTTTTTGTGAAAGCTGGAAAAAATGTTGGAACAATCTTGGAAAGATGAGAGTGCAAAATGATAAGAATCTGACACTGTCACTTGTTTTCGAGTCTATTTATTAACCCTTTATGGTCATAAGTTAGATCATTGTGCATTTTAGTTTCCTGACTGGTTTTTAACTCTGCTCCCCCTGCTTTTTAAAAACCTGTGTTTTTTTAAAGAGTCCAAGGCTCAACATTTTAAATACTCAGTGGCATTGTTGGCATCTTTTATTATTATCAGTGCTTTTAACTGTACAAGTTTTTAGCCCGGCCACACTGTAGCCTCTTTATTGATCCTTTGTCATGCATTGCTGTTTGGGTTGATGATCACAACTTTGCTGTTGCCTTTATTGTATTAAAGGTGACATATCATGCAAAATGGACTTTTTAATGCTTCTCTACCTGAAATATGTGTCCCTGTCTACAAACCCCCTGAAAAGGAAAAGAATCCATTCTGCCCCTGTTCTGATTTCTCCACCTTTCTATAAATGTGTGCTGAAACCGAGCCGTTTCAGACTTCAGTGTTTTTCATACGTCGCAACGCCATCCGGTCTGTAACAGGAAGTCAGAGCTCGGAGCTTGTTCAGCCCATAGACTGTATAAAATACAACTCAACCCCTCCTCCGTTTTTCATTCCCTGCACAAATGTGTGCTAACAAGGAGCTTAGGAGGGAGGCATGCTAGTTGTAGGCTGTCTTAATAAACACAGAGGTCGGTTTTACTCCCCACGTCTGCAGATTTGAAGATCTAGTGGATGATTTTTATTTATCATGGATAAATGCTAGGCGCTAGTTAGCATAGCCACATAGCTTCATGTGGTAGCTGTAGCTGTGTACCAAGACACACGTCGACATACTGACAAATAAACAACAAGAAACACTAAATCTGTGACCAATCCTTCAGAAAGGTCCTGCTGCAGGCGCCTCTCCGTCAGGATCAGATTCTGGATCAGATTCAGAGGGTGTAAGTAACGCGGGTCTGTGAGCAGCCGTGTATATTCAGCCAACATGTTAACATTAGATCAACGTGCTGGACAGCCGAGGCCACATCCACTTCCTGAGGGGGCGTGGTCAGAGAGCTCATTCTCATTTAAAGGCACAGACACAGAAAACAGCCTGTTCTGAGCAGGGCTGAAAAAGAGGGGTTTACAGGCAGACCAGAATCTGATTTCAAAGTGTTTTTTTGATCATAAACTTCAAAGACATGTTTTGGGGACCTCTTAGACCGATTTATTTTGATGAAAAGGAGTGTAATATGTCACCTTTAAAAAACATCAAAGAGAGATCTTGTGTATGCCCTCTTTGTTGTAAGGATTTGTGTTGATGATGACATGTGTAAGATGTTGATTAGCAATCAAAGGACAGTGCATCTCAGCCACATTCACACCAATTCAATAAAAAGGCTGATCTTTACAGCAGAAATAAACATGATTACCGCCTGGTACAAAAGACGAGTGTAGTCTGGATAGCTCATTTCTCGATCGGCACACACTGTAGGGGAATTAATTTCTTCACAACGCAGTAATTTCGAGATATTGAGATTAGGAGTCTTCCAATGAGAGGCACAGCTGACTTGATTGACACTGGAACACTGTACTGTAGCTGTTAGCTAGGAGGCTCCAAGCCCTCCTCTTTACATCACAATCGCTCATCAGCAGCAATATGGCCCGACGATTAGCCTAGAAACAGAGCTTCCAAAACAGATGGGTGACATCATTCATAGTACGTCCATTACTTATACAATCTTTGGTCTTCCCCTGCTTTCTGCTCCCCACATGTCCTGTCTCTCTTCAGCTGTCCTGTCAATAAAGGGAAAAATGCCCCAAAAAATTACTTTAAAAAAAGAAGTCTGAGGATGTTCAAATCTTCTGATTTTACCTGATGTGTGCTCTTTATTTGGTTTTTAAAAAGCAATGTTCTGAACCTGATTGAAGATAATCCATCAAAATCACCCTACTTTTTTTTTTACTTCGTTTCAGCATTATGATTAATGTTCAATCTTTGAAAAGGTTGAAAGGTTTTATGGTTTATTCATCTGAAAAGCTTGAAACCTATGAATACTAATGTTGAAAATGCAGGTGCAAACACAATGAAACTACACAGGTCTAGCAAAAGAAAAAATGGTACCAATTACTCCTTTATATGTATAAAAAAAAAGTCAGCACTGCTTTTTCAATTTTCACATCAATATAAAAATGCATAAAATATTTAAAAAAGTCAGAAAAATCATGTATAAAAAGACAAAATATAGTACAAAGTTAGAATATAAAGCTTGGCAAGGTCACTTAAAGGCTAAAAGAAGCAATAATTAAAGATGGAATGACATTTTTTAACTCCTTGAATCATAATCAAGAATCAATAAGATCTGGATCTCTACAAAGCTTCATACTTCCATATAATCTCAGCTTAAAAATGCTGGCTGTATTTTGTACTTGGAGCATCAAAATCAAATCTATCAGGTCATTATTGTCAGAGAGACTTCTAAGCAGGATTCCAAGGATAAAGTAGACTAGAGGTTTCTGCGTCCATGTACTTTGGTGGGTTTGTTGACTGTACTGTACAATGCAGCTGGATCCTCCACAGTTTCCTGACTGCTGGTTTTAAGAGAAAAATAAGATAAATAAAGTGTTCAGATTGAATGTTTACAGCCCAACAGTGATCACAATGAAGTTATAAACAAGAGTATTCAATAATAATTATGATATTAGATAATGGTCTGTGAGGAGTTTTTTGTAGTTGTTGTTTTTTTTTACCTCTGGGCTGTTCTGGCGGCGTTAAATCTAACAGCAGAGTACTCAACCATCATCTCCTCTTTCTTCTTCTTCTTCCTTCTTTGTTTTCTTGTTCCTTTTGGGTTTATCTGGTTTGATGTTGGAGTAGACAGGCTCTTCCTGATTTTTGGTGAAGTAAACAGTTGCATAGCGAAGCTCAGTCTGCTGCTCTGCCAGTTGGATCTGTGAACATTGAACAGATGAGAAGATGTTTTCCTTTGTAAAAGGACTTTTGAAAGAAAGAAGTTTAGGATGGAGGTTAAGATTTGCATATTCACAAATACAACTTTTTTGAAATATTGTTTTAGGTGCATTTCTTAGTCATGGACGATGTGTCCAAATTTCTGTTTTAAATAAGGTTTGCGATACAATCTTGTTTTTTTTTTAAATCAGCTCTGGGTTGTAAACAAACTAAAGAGCAAACACCTGACAAGTTCAGGATGTATGGGACTAAATATGACAAAAAAAAAATCAGTCATCAATCAATTATTGATTTAAGCTGTGCATTCTAAATAAAATGGATAATATCTGTTTAGGAATATGGGCCCACAACAGAACACTGATACAAGTAAACATGTTCAATACAGACCTGATCAAAATCTTAAAGGGGACATATCACGCTCTTTTCATCAACATATATTGGTCTAAGAGGTCCCCAAAACATGTCTTTAAAGTTTATGCTCAAAAAAACACTTTGAAATCAGATTTTGGCATGCCTGAAAAACCCTCTTCTTCATTCCTCATCAGAACACTCTGTTTTCTCTCTGACCACGCCCCCTCAGGAAGTGGATGTGCCTCGGCTCTCCAGCACGTTGATCTAATGTTTACATGTTGGCTGAATATACACGGCTGCTCAGAGATCACGTTACTTCAACCCTCTGAATCTGATCCAGAATCTGATCCTGACGGAGAGGCGCCTGCAGCAGGACCTTTCTGAAGGATTGGTCACAGATTTAGTGCTTCTTGTTGTTTTATTTATCAGTATGTAGACGTGTGTCTTGGTACACAGCTACGAACATGTAGCTATGTGGCTATGCCAATTAGCGCTAGCACTTATCCTTGATAAATAAAAATCATCCACTAGATCTTCAAATCTGCAGACGTGGGGAGTAAAACCGACCTTTGTGTTTATTAAGACAGCCTACAACTAGCATGCCTCCCTCCTAAGCTCCTTGTTAGCACACATTTGTGCAGGTAATGAAAAACGGGGGAAGGATTCAGTATTATTTTATACAGTCTATGGGCTGAACAAGCTCCGAGCTCTGACTCCGTGACAGACTGGATATTGTTGTTACGTAACAAAAACACAGAAGTCTGAAACGGCTGGTTTCACACACATTTACAGAAAGGTGGAGAAATCAGAACAGGGGCAGAATGGATTCTTTTCATTCTCGGGGGGTTTGTAGACAGGGACACATATTTCAGGTAGAGAACCATTAAAAAGTCCATTTTGCATGATATGTCACCTTTAAGACCAGTTGAAAAATTGCTAGAATTTGCATTTTGCACATTTGGATCTTAATGAGGTTTTAAGTAGAGCTACAATATGCAAAAGCAAGAAGGGGGAGTGAGACAAAAAGCACTTTGAAAAAGTAATTGATTGAAAACAACAATTAAACTGAAATAGGCTGTTTATCAGCTGATCAAAAGTTTAAGACCACAGGCTATAAAAGCCAAAATCTGCTCCAAATTTTCATTTTCTGTCAGGCATTCACACTGTCATGCCCTCCTGATGGCTAAAGCTAAGAAGCTTTCTCTT